>NW_021299592.1:0-144657 GCF_002162155.2 Triticum dicoccoides
GGTATTGTTGAGGAGAATGAAGCTATGCTTGCACGTTTTCTGGGTGGATTAAATAGAGAGATTCAGACCATTCTAGACTATAAGGAGTATACTAATATCACTCGTTTATTCCATCTTGCTTGTAAAGCTGAACGTGAAGTGCAGGATCGACAAGCATTGGGGCGAACTAACTTTTCTGCAGGCCGACCTTCATCATGGACACCACGTGCATCTTCTACTTCAACTGCACCAGCACCTCCATCCGGTGCCACCTCCAGCCGTGATACAAGAAAACAGGCACAACCACCATTATCTGCCAAGAGCGCACCTGCGGGGCCTGCACAGCGTTCTTCTTCTTCCATGGCATCAACAGGGCACACAAGTGATATTATTTGTCGTCGTTGTAAGGGAGGAGGTCATTATGCGAGAGAATGCAAATCTCCGCGTGTGATGATTGCTACCGCGCATGGTGGATATGAGTCCGCTAGTGACTATGATGAGGAGACTTTGGCTCTTATTACACGTGAAGAACATGGTGGAGATGATTCTGATCATGAGACGCAATACATGGCTCCTGAAGACGCTGACAGGTATGAATGTTTAGTTGCTCAACGTGTTTTGAGTGTGCAGGTCACACAAGCTGAGCAAAATCAGAGGCACAATTTGTTCCATACCAAGGGAGTTGTGAAGGAACGTTCTGTGCGCGTCATCATAGATGGAGGGAGCTGCAACAACTTGGCTAGCATGGAGTTGGTGGAGAAGCTTTCTCTCACCACAAGACCACATCCACATCCTTACTACATCCAATGGTTCAACAACAGCGGCAAGGTTAAGGTAACACGTACTGTTCGTGTGCATTTTAGTATCTCTACATATGCTGATTATGTTGATTGTGATGTGGTACCTATGCAAGCATGTTCCTTATTACTTGGTAGACCATGGCAATTTGATAAAAATTCTGTACACCATGGTAGAAACAATCACTATACTCTTGTTCATAAGGATAAAAATATTACTTTGCTTCCTATGACTCCTGATTCCATTTTGAAAGATGATATTAATAGAGCTAATAAAGCAAAACAGGAGACGAATAAGAGTGAAAATCAGATTGTGGCAAAAGAATTTGAGCAACAAATGAAGCCTAATAATAAACCATCTAGTGTTGCTTCTGAAATTAAATTGAAAAGTGCATGTTTATTTGCCACCAAATCTGATATTGATGAGCTAGATTTCAGCAAATCTGTTTGCTATGCTTTTGTGTGCAAAGAGGCATTATTTTCATTCAAGGACGTGCCTTCCTCTTTGCCTCCTGCTGTCACTAACATTTTGCAGGAGTTCGCTGACGTCTTTCCACAAGACATGCCACCGGGATTACCGCCTATTCGAGGGATTGAGCATCAAATTGACTTAATTCCCGGTGCTTCACTGCCAAACCGTGCTCCATACCGTACCAATCCAGAGGAGACGAAGGAGATTATGCGTCAAGTACAAGAGCTTCTCGACAAAGGTTATATACGCGAATCCCTTAGTCCTTGTGCTGTTCCTATTATTCTAGTGCCGAAAAAGGATGGTACATCACGTATGTGTGTTGATTGTAGAGGCATTAATAATATTACTATTCGTTATCGTCATCCTATTCCTAGGCTAGATGATATGCTTGATGAATTGAGTGGCTCTACAATATTCTCCAAAGTTGATTTGCGTAGTGGATACCATCAAATTCGTATGAAATTGGGAGATGAATGGAAAACAGCATTTAAAACTAAGTTTGGATTATATGAGTGGTTAGTCATGCCTTTTGGGTTAACTAATGCGCCTAGTACTTTCATGAGATTAATGAACGAAGTTTTACGTGCTTTCATTGGACGATTTGTGGTAGTTTACTTTGATGACATATTGATTTATAGCAGATCTTTGGAAGAACATTTGGAACATTTACGTGCTGTTTTTATTGCTCTACGTGATGCACGTTTGTTTGGTAACCTTGGGAAGTGCACCTTTTGCACCGACCGAGTATCTTTTCTTGGCTATGTTGTTACTCCACAGGGAATTGAAGTTGATAAAGCCAACATTGAAGCTATTGAGAGTTGGCCGCAGCCCAAAACGGTCACACAAGTGAGGAGTTTTCTTGGCCTCGCTGGATTCTATAGGCGTTTTGTGAGAGATTTCAGCACCATTGCTGCACCTCTCAATGAGCTTACAAAGAAAGATGTGCCTTTTCTTTGGGGTACCGCATAGGAAGAAGCCTTCACGGTATTGAAAGATAATGATGAGGACATCAATACAATTGTTACACCCACAGCCCCTGCTGCTATACATACTGGACCAATTACTAGAGCTCGTGCACGCCAACTAAATTACCAGGTACTTTCGTTTCTTGGTAATGATTCTAATGTTCATGAGAATATGATGCTGCCTAAATTGGATACATTTGTTTTGCTTACAAATGAAGGGCCTAGCTTGGAGAAGGATGAACATTGGAGCAAGAACAAGCATGGAGATGATGGCATGCGCAAGGGGAACAAGAACGGAGTTACAAGTGATGATTTCAGGACTTTGAAGCCACCATAATGGGTGCATGAAGCCTTGGACGAAATATACAAGATGCCACTTCATAAATTTCGTCCCGAGGCTATTTTAGGTGCTGCGTCACCTTATTATTGGGCCAGGCCCATGTAATTTCCAAATACATAAGTATAGGCTATTTTTAGAGTCCGTATGTGTGGGAAAACAAGAGATAGGGTTGATTTCGGACTCCTCCACCAAGGGCCACGAAATTCCCCCCCTCTTCCTCCATATATACAGCCCTTAGGGCATCGTTTAGACTTTGGGTTTTGTTTAGATTAAAAGTTCGCCATAGCTGCAACTTCGCGTACTTCGTTTGTGTTCAACGACCAGACAAAGGCGTCACAGAACCCCACCTTGATCAATAAAGCTTTCATCTTATATTCGCAATATCCAGATTGCAATCTTAGTTTCTTGCTTGTTCTTCGTTTGCTCGCAGGAAACAGACCCTCGTGGTCAGGTTGATCGTGCTCCGGCGTGGTCAATAACCTCTCGGAGTTGGTTTAGCGATTGCTAAGGCGCGACGTCCTCGCACGTTCGTAGTCGGATCGTCAAAGTCGACTTCCACCAAAGCGAAATCCACCATCTCATCGAAAGACGGGACACCTTTGCCTCTATCACCTGCACACTCAAAACACGTTGAGCAACTAAACATTCATAGATGATGAGGACATCAATACAATTGTTACACCCACAGCCCCTGCTGCTATACATACTGGACCAATTACTAGAGCTCGTGCACGCCAACTAAATTACCAGGTACTTTCGTTTCTTGGTAATGATTCTAATGTTCATGAGAATATGATGCTGCCTAAATTGGATACATTTGTTTTGCTTACAAATGAAGGGCCTAGCTTGGAGAAGGATGAACATTGGAGCAAGAACAAGCATGGAGATGATGGCATGCGCAAGGGAAACAAGAACGGAGTTACAAGTGATGATTTCAGGACTTTGAAGCCACCATAATGGGTGCATGAAGCCTTGGACGAAATATACAAGATGCCACTTCATAAATTTCGTCCCGAGGCTATTTTAGGTGCTGTGTCACCTTATTATTGGGCCAGGCCCATGTAATTTCGAAATACATAAGTATAGGCTATTTTTAGAGTCCGTATGTGTGGGGAAACAAGAGATAGGGTTGATTTCGGACCCCTCCACCAAGGGCCACGAAATTCCCCCCCTCTTCCTCCATATATACTGCCCTTAGGGCATCGTTTAGACTTTGGGTTTTGTTTAGATTAAAAGTTCGCCATAGCTGCAACTTCGCGTACTTCGTTTGTGTTCAACGACCAGACAAAGGCGTCACAGAACCCCACCTTGATCAATAAAGCTTTCATCTTATATTCGCAATATCCAGATTGCAATCTTAGTTTCTTGCTTGTTCTTTGTTTGCTCGCAGGAAACAGACCCTCGTGGTCAGGTTGATCGTGCTCCGGCGTGGTCAATAACCTCTCGGAGTTGGTTTAGCGATTGCTAAGGCACGACGTCCTCGCACGTTCGTAGTCGGATCGTCAAAGTCGACTTCCACCAAAGCGATATCCATCATCTCATCGAAAGACGGGACACCTTTGCCTCTATCAATACCTGTCAGCGTCTTCAGGAGCCATGTATTGTGTCTCATGATCAGAATCATCTCCACCATGTTCTTCACGTGTAATAAGAGCCAATGTCTCCTCATCATAGTCACTAGCGGACTCATATCCACCATCCGCGGTAGCAATCATCACACGCGGATATTTGCATTCCCTCGCATAATGACCTCCTCCCTTACAACGACGACAAATAATATCACTTGTGTGCCCTGTTGATGCCATGGAAGAAGAAGAACGCTGTGCAGGCCCCGCAGGTGCGCTCTTGGCAGATAATGGTGGTTGTGCCTGTTTTCTTGTATCACGGCTGGAGGTGGCACCGGATGGAGGTGCTGGTGCAGTTGAAGTAGAAGATGCACGTGGTGTCCATGATGAAGGTCGGCCTGCAGAAAAGTTAGTTCGCCCCAATGCTTGTCGATCCTGCACTTCACGTTCAGCTTTACAAGCAAGATGGAATAAACGAGTGATATTAGTATACTCCTTATAGTCTAGAATGGTCTGAATCTCTCTATTTAATCCACCCAGAAAACGTGCAAGCATAGCTTCATTCTCCTCAACAATACCACATCTAATCATCCCAGTTTGTAATTCCTGATAATATTCTTCTACAGAATTTTTTCCTTGTCTTAAACGCTGCAATTTTTGAAGCAATTCACGTTGATAATATGGTGGAACCCAACGCGTACGCATAGCAGTTTTCAAAGCAGCCCAAGTAGTTGGAATAGGATATAATCTACAATGTTCAGACCACCATACACATGCAAAACTAGTGAAAGCACAAACAGCAGCAGCAACTCGTCTCTCCCCAGGATATTGTAAACATGTAAATCGTTGTTCAGTTTCTAACTCCCAAGTAAGATATATATCAGGAACATATCTACCCTCAAATGGTGGAATATTCAATTTCAGTTTAGGAATATGGACATCATCTCGTACCTGAGGTGGTGGTGCGGGCCTACCATTACGAATATATACCTGAGGTCGACCTGGTGGTGGTGGTGCTGGTGGCTGCACGTAGTTCGGATTTTGATCAACCTCATCCTCATAATCTCCCGCATAATCATCATCCTCCTGGGTACCAGCAGCAGCAGTAGCAGGAGCCAAAGAAGCACCAACAGCAGTAGCAGCGGCACCAGAATGTTGTCCTAGCTCAATAGGAACACGCTGTGCTCGTCCATACTGATTCAGAAGGGGGCGTAGTTGTTGTTGTTGCAGAGGTGCGACAGGTGCAGCCGGTGGTGGAAGACGCGCAAGCAGTTCATTAAATCTGTTATTGAGCTTTGTTTCGAACGTCTTCTCAAGGCCAGTAATCTTCTCCATGGCCTCTTAAAAATTGTTCAGCACATCTTGCACCTGTTCAGTCATCATTTGCTGAAACTTATCATGAAGCTCCTTGTTCGATAAGTTCTCCCAGTCAATCTCGTCGGCTTGTGATCCTGGCATGGTTAGCAGCAATAGAAACACACAAGAATATGATCCTAAAGACTACTACGAAGTGGTGGTGGTGTATCACAAATCCGTCAAGCAAATCTCAAATTCTTACCAGTTCTTACCCAGCAGCAGGCGGTGATCGGCAACCGTTGTAGTCAAAACTCTCAAAGCTTGGATAGAGCGATTACCAGGGAGAGTCAAACGCATGACGTAGATGTATGTGGAGCTGGGAAGGCTTATAATATGGTAGCAAAAAGGGTCAGCAATAATCAATTCAGAGATGCAAAGTTGAATAAACGCTCAACGACGGTACTGTGCTGGTCCTAGGCTAGACTGTGCTAGAGAGGCGAGCCTAGAACACCAACAAAATCACGGCGCGGCACGTAAACAAGGGAAAAGCACACTCTGAAAAAAAAATTTCGCTCTTTTTTATTTTGCGCTCTTCTTTTTTTTTTCCTGCTTTTTTTTTTGCGAAAAATCACTATAATGGCGAGTGTCTGAAAACTCTTCCTAGCTCAAACGGACAGGATGGGCACGAAATTTTTTCGACCAATTTTTTTTTTCGACTGCCCGGACCCAAAAACTGGAAACGGGTCAAAAAAAACTTCCTATAATGGCACCTGTCTCAAAACACTCAGAAACACCTAAAAATAGGATAGCCAGAAAATTTTTCGAAAAATGCGTTTTCGAAAAAAATTTGGGCCTAAACGGAGCGTGGCTACCCGACTCTTTTTTTTCCCCGAAACCTACTCCGGCAAGGAAACACGAATCGGAAACTAGATGGATCTCGGAAACAAACCTAATAAGCAAGGACCTCGGATTGGTGGTAGATATATGGTGGTGGTATATGGCAGCGGTGGTGGTAGTGGTGGTAGTATATGGATATGGATCGGTGGTGGTATATGGACACGGATTGGTGGTGGTATATGGATACGGATTCGAAGCGGTGGTGGTAGATGGCAGGGGCGATGATGATGGTGCGGCGGCGGCGTGACAACTTATGACCAGAACTCGAGACTCTAAAAGACTAGACTCTAAGACCAGCAACTAGACCGACGATGCAACCGCAAATTCAACAAAGCAAAACCCTAAAAAGATTATGCAAAGGCTCAGATTGGTTCGGATATGATGAACTAACCCTAATTTTTTTTGTGTGGCTTTTTCGTGGACTGTAGGTATGAAGAACAGACTCGATCTAAACTACGAAAAACTGTAAAATCTCACCGAGCAACCTGGAAATCTGATACCACTTGATAGAGGCAAAGGTGTCCCGTCTTTCGATGAGATGATGGATATCGCTTTGGTGGCAGTCGACTTTAACGATCCGACTACGAACGTGCGAGGACGTCGCGCCTTAGCAATCGCTAAACCAACTCTGAGAGGTTATTGACCACGCCGGAGCACGATCAACCTGACCACGAGGGTCTGTTTCCTGCGAGCAAACGAAGAACAAGCAAGAAACTGAGATTGCAATCTGGATATTGCGAATATAAGATGAAAGCTTTATTGATCAAGGTGGGGTTCTGTGACGCCTTTGTCTGGTCGTTGAACACAAACGAAGTACGCGAAGTTGCAGCTATGGCGAACTTTTAATCTAAACAAAACCCAAAGTCTAAACGATGCCCTAAGGGCTGTATATATGGAGGAAGAGGGGGGGGGGGGAATTTCGTGGCCCTTGGTGGAGGGCTCCGAAAGCAACCCTATCTCTTGTTTTCCCACACATACGGACTCTAAAAATAGCCTATACTTATGTATTTCGAAATTACATGGGCCTGGCCCAATAATAAGGTGACGCAGCACCTAAAATAGCCTCGGGACGAAATTTGTGAAGTGGCATCTTGTATATTTCGTCCAAGGCTTCATGCACCCATTATGGTGGCCTCAAAGTCCTGAAATCATCACTTGTAACTCCGTTCTTGTTCCCCTTGCGCATGCCATCATCTCCATGCTTGTTCTTGCTCCAATGTTCATCCTTCTCCAAGCTAGGCCCTTCATTTGTAAGCAAAACAAATGTATCCAATTTAGGCAGCATCATATTCTCATGAACATTAGAATCATTACCAAGAAACGAAAGTACCTGGTAATTTAGTTGGCGTGCACGAGCTCTAGTAATTGGTCCGGTATGTATAGCAGCAGGGGCTGTGGGTGTAACAATTGTATTGATGTCCTCATCACATGGCAAAGTGCAACAAACAATACTACAAATTAAGTGGAGCTCAATATGCAACGAGTTGCGTATTGATGAAACACCACATCAATTATTTAGTTCTCTCTCGGTTAGGTTACCAAACAATATTAAATGTTGTTAAGCATGGCAAGAGGTGAAGCATAAATAAACTAACTATTTAGGCAAGTTTAAATGAGGCCGAAACCAACAAACAACAATTCCGGAAAGTCCCCATGTCATTTAGTAGTTTAATGCAAACACAATTTTAAACATTTTAAATGTTGTTATCATGATGCGGATGACATATACAAGTTTATGCAATTTTAATGAAAACGTTGACATGAGCATGTTATGAAGCATTAGTCGCCATGGCGTAATGAAAAGGGTGCCACGGTGGCGAAACAGAAATGGTGCCACGGCAAAATATCCAAAAATGATGCCACGGCAACATATCGGTTCTGGTAGCTCACGGAGATACCGGTGCAAAAGGAGGCGTGCGGATGTGCGCAACATGCTAGAGATGGTGGGGTGCTCCCGACTACCGGGTTCCCACGGGATAGTGGCATGGAAACGAGTGACAATTCGGACACGGTGCAAACATATGGTACATCTCATACAACACATGCATTCGTTCACGGGCGTCGTCTCGGCGGTTATACCTTCCAAGCGTGCGTTTTGGGGTAGATCGAGTTCGGAGCGGTGTAGAGGAAGTAGTCGTTCACGGGACGGTCGTAGTGGAAGTAGTGGTTCACGGACGTCGTGGAAGTAGTTGTTCACGTGGCGATGGTAGTGGTACACTTGACGGTCTTCGGCGGCGGTAGAGATACACACGTTGTCGGGGTACTTGTCGGTCCGGTCTTGGTGTAGATGTACATGGCAAACGTAGTGGTACTAAGCGCCGGTCGTCGAGGGACTTGAATAATCCACGGAGACGGTACTTGACGATCCAGGTGACACCAGGCACACGTCCATGGAATCTTCAGACTTGGTTTTCCCGTGCATGACTCCACGGGTCCTGGGGAAACTTGGCGATGGCCAGCAGGAATAGTGATGGGGTCGCAGCACCATGGGGACCGGGAGGAGCTCGGCTCCGCTTGGGCGTTACAGGCTAATGGTGGAGGAGATGCGCGGGCGAGGTGGCTCCTGGTCACCAAAGATGAAGCAGAGGACGGCGCGGGTCCGGTGACGACGGAGAACAACAAGAGGGCGGCGCAGGAACATGGCAGCAGCTTGGCCAGGGGAACGACAGAGGCAGCGGCGGTCGCTGGAGAGGGGCTTGGCGCGGCGGGGACGATGGATCCGGGTGGCGGCCGCGAGGACAGGACGAGGCGGTTGGGCGCGCGGTGCTCGAGCGCAGAGGCGACGGGGCCGCCGGAGTTGGTCTCCAGGTGGTGTTGCGGAGGCCGGGCGCGGGGCCAGCAGGGGCGTGGTCGCGGGGCTCGAGAGGAGAAGCAGGGCGCGGCGAGCGGAGACGGGGCGGCGTCGGGCGCACAGGGCGAGGAGAAGGGCGAGGAGGTCCTGGCACGGGGACGGCAGGGCGAGGTGGAGCGGGGGCGCTCGATGCAGGAGGAGGAAGGGCGAGGCCGCGGCGCTCCTCTTTCTCTCTCTGCGACGGCGCAACGAGGGAGGAGGGGATCGAGTGCTGCGTGGGAACGAGGAGGAGAAGGAGATGGATCGAGGGAGAGATCGAGAGACGAGGGGATCGAGCGCAGGTTCAGCGATGGGTTCTGGCGGCGCACGATGGGGAACGAGGGAAAAGGGGGATCGAGCGATGCTCTCCCTGGGGCTAGGGTTAGAGGGGGCGGCTGGGCCTCCAGGGGCAAATGGGCCGGTCTGGATGGCCGGGCCTAAGTGGCCGGCTGGGCTGCAAGGCTGCTGGGCTCTCTCTCACTACTAAAAGAAGAGAAAAAACAGAGATTAAGAAAGAAAAGAAAGAGGGGTTAGGGGAAGAAGTTGGACACACAGATAGTTTTCCCAAACTCACAAAAATGTGCTTGTTCTGAGAAAAATAGAAAGGCCATGATTGAAAGATTTAAATTCAAACTCATTTGAATTAATTCAAATGGGTTTGAACTAGGACTTGATAAAAGGAAGGTCCAAAAATGTTCGAATTTTTGATGGAGCTCCGGAAAATGATGAAAGAAATATTGGCAAGGTTAGAGAGCCAAAACTTGAAGAAGAAGAAGGCCAAGGGATTTAATATGCAAGTGGGTTCATGGGTGATTCCAAATAAATGGAATAATTTATAATATCTCCCTAAATATCGGGAGGGTATGTTATAAAGAGAAGTCACCCTTCCCTCGATTTAAATGGATCAAAGATCCATACAATTTATTTAGAAGAGTTATAAAAATTAAATGGCATGATGGCATGATGACATGATGCAATGCAAAAATAAAAGAGCAAGCACAAAAGAAACACACGGCGAAACTCGGAATAGCTGGAAGTCTTCTGGAGCGTCGGTCTCGGGGCGTTACAACACTCCACCACTACAAGAGGATCTCGTCCCGAGATCTAGGATGGCACCGGAGAGAAACGGAAGAGAAAGAGAAGAGGTAAAACTAAGTTGCTTCTTCGACAAAAGAGTGAAACCAAAGAACCTTGAGAGGTTGAAAAGCTATGAATGACGAGTACAACAGAGATGAACTTGATTGCTACCAATCCGTTAGAAAGGAGGAACAAGGAACATTACGAGAAATTGAAGGTTGCAAAGACATGAATCAAGAGTTTAATGGAGAAGATAGAATCCGAAACCACTCCGGTTAAAACAAGATGAGAGAGGAAGAATTCGGGCAACACCCTGATTGAACATGTTAGGAATAGAACCATGAACTTGAGAAGATGGGATGATACTTGATGAAATCAACAACATACTGCCTCCGGAACTATTGAAAGAATGGCACAAGGGGTAAGAAGGATTTCAGACAGCACGTCGGTTGAGAAGGGAGGCAAAACTTGATAAGATGAAAAGAACTTGAATGAGAACACAACACTCGGGTTAAATGGATAACCACGAAAAGAAACATGATCTTGACAAAACGAGGAGATGGGTGAAGAGAGCAACATCACAATGCCTCCGGAAGAAGAATAGAAGATAGATCATTGGAATAACATAATGGAGAAGAAAATGCCAACTTCTGCCACAAATGAGCTTGGAAAGCATCTTTGCAAAGAAGAATTGAACGGAGTTGTTGGAAAATCAACAACGAAAGCACAAGCTTGTAGTGGGCTTATGGAAAACATCTCAAAATTATGAGGTGACAACCGGCCACTAACAGAAACAATTGATTTCTTGAGATCAATGAAGAGATGAAAACTGCTTTCGCCGAGAGGATAGGAGAAAACTTGGATCATTGATAAGCACCACAATACAACATTCCTTAGGGAAGGCTTTAGGTGAAATCTATACCAAGATAACTCCAACGAAGAGATTAACGGATTTAAAATACCTCATTCTTGACAACATATGAATCATGAAACATGAAGGAAATTGTCAAGAGAGACATAACACCAGCTCGAAAGATAAGATAGAAGGAATTGCACTTCAGAATGCAAGATGAAGAAAGCTTGAACTCCTCAAAACAAAACATGTGTTAATCACCATGTTTATTTTAGAGTATAGCTTGGCGGATCTTAACTTCGAGAGAAATCTTGAAGAACAACTGAAGAATGAAAAGAATCCTTGACGAACCATCATGTAGAGCCTCCATGAAGAACTCTGGCAATGAAAGGATGATAGAAAGAAAGAGAAGTTGACAACACAAGGTGAAGCCTTGCAGTGATGAGATGAAGCTTTGAAATGATATAACCGAGAAAACTTGGAACTCCGGAAAGAAAGATGAACAAATGAAATCAAGAATTTTGATGAACCTCCGGAATAAGGAATTGAACTTACTCGATGAAACAAGAATAAGAATTACATTATGCTGATCCTTCACCAATTAAATTGATGGCAAGCAATGGATTTGGCATACTACTTATTCTTGTGGAGAGGATTAAGATAGATATGGCGCAAACTTGGGAAGGTCTTCATTGAACCACCGGTAGGATTGGAAAGAACGAATGAATCTATATGATAACGAAGGAAGAGAACTCTTGAACGAACCACCATAAGAATTGAAAATGAACGAAGAAAAGATAAAGAAACACTGGGAAGAATTAGAAAATGAACCAAGATACTTGAGAGAATTTAGATACAAGTGAACGTAGAGATCCTGAGCTGATTAGATAATACTTGAATGATGCACTGGTATGATTTGGAGAACGAGAGCTGAAAGCTTGAATGAGTAATTCTGAGATGATGGGCTCCGGAGAATCAAACTGAAAAGACTCCTGAAATGCTCCGGATGGTTGAAAAGAATTCTCACAATCGAAAACAATTATGAGAGGATGTCATCGAGCTAGAACCACGAATCTTCAAGAGAACGGACCAAGATTTAGGAGAAATCCTTCTTCGGTCTTCACATGCTGAGAATGATGACGAGAACCACCATGAATTGTTGAGACACTCCATAATAAAGAATAGAAAGGTTGAATCAACGATGAAAGAATTTGGAAGATCTTGGACAAAGGCATATGACTGATGAAATTCATTCTTACATCAAACTTGGAAATGAATTTGAGAATAGCTCCAGGAAAATTGGAAGAGTCAGGTAAGATCCTGGGAAAAGACCTGTGGGTTAAGGCCCACTCAAAAGAAAACACCGTTGAACAATTTTGAAGAGAGATTGCACCAGTTGAATTAAATGACTAGAATGAGATAACAACCTCGAAATATCTTGAACGGATTGAGAATGGAAACATAAGTCTTGTGAAATATCTTCAGCACTCCAGGACAAATGAATAGGAAGAAGTGAATGATTAAGAGGTACACCGGCATGAGAAAAACATTTGAAACAAGGAAAGGATATGATTGACAAAGCTTGAATTGAATCCAACGGAGAAGAAAAAGAGAACGAAGAATGATAAACTTGTAGCTCCGTTAGTATCTTCTTGAGAATCACCGAATAAGAACATTGAGAGAAACGAATGAAGAGACTTCTCACAAATAAAAGGGATACATGATTAAGAAATCTGAGTCCTTGAAGAAAAAGGGTGGGAGGGCGGGAAAACAAAGACACCTTGGGATGAACGAAACAAACACCGTTGAGAAAACATAGAATTGATCTTGCAGATGGGGAGAATGATGGGATCATCTCGAAGAGAAGCGCACCGGTTGGAAAAGAATTAACATGACAACATCAATGATTAAGAAGGATTAGCATTCATATAGAAATATGAGAACACCGTTTAGGAAAGGTATGGATTCAACATTTGACTTTGAAGCAACTCGAATACCACATATAAAACAAAACAAAGGATTTGGCTTGCAGAATAAGCTGGAACAAACATATGATAGAGATTTCGTCCGAAGATTTCGTGGTGGGGCCCACACGGGCTCGAGTGTACACCACCATCATGTACAAGGCAGTGCACATGACATACAAAGTGTCCCCGAACCAGCATAGCCAAGGGTTCTTTAAGACACAACGAGACCACTGTAAAAACGACTGTGGAAAGGCGGACCACTAGACTTCAAACCCCAATCTCATATCATGCATCTGTCGAAAAGATATTCTAGGAGCTACTTGAATTCCCACCTATAAAACTCCCGAAACTTTCTGGTTATGCAATCAGGTGTTGGGGATACAGGGGAAGCAATATATATCTCACCCAAAACTAACAATCCGTACATCCAAGTTGTATCCATCCGTCAACACATAACCAAGAAACCTTCGGAAATCATGTACCTCAACCTTCGAAAAGCATCCGTTATACGAGTTATGGCAATACTCCCGAACTCCCGCCCCAGTACTGGGTGGCGTCGAGGTTATCTCACCAACAACTTCATAAAAGAGATTTTCGATGTCCGCAAAACTCAGGTATTCCAGAACTGCAACGATAAAATTATGACGACAACACCTCGGAGCTCAACTCCCCGGGTCAATGCCACATAATAGACAGGAGGTACCAAGAACAATGTTCTCGTCACAAAACCATCGGAACGATTCCAAGATACCCGCGTGATCCTAAATTTTTTTTAGTGAAATTTGAGGAGAGGAAAGTCAAAACATCTACGTCAGGAGACCTCACCAGAGCGACGAAGGGACTGAGGAGTAAGAAGAATCCTACTCTCCGATATATATAATCCTAAGACTCAAAACATTTTTGTTCTAGACTCAACAACGCCAGCAAACAATCAAGGAGGGGGCTCCTATGTCGGGGATGGCTCTGATTACCAACTTGTAACACCCACGATGCGGCTATATCTCCCACGTGTCGAAGCACGACTTAGAGGCATAACCGCATTGTGGTTTTGTCGCAAGAAGGATCATCTTCACACAATCCCATGTAATGAACAAGACTGGGATAAAGAGTTGGCTTACAATCGCCACTTCACACAATGAACAATAAATCATACATCATTCAGAGTACACACATATAGTCCGACTACGGACAAAGCCAAAAGAAAAGAAGATAACCCAACTGCTAGATCCCCGATCGTCCCAACTGGGCTCCACTACTGATCAACATGAAACGAAACATAGCAACGACCAAGATCTTCGTTGAGCTCCCATCTGAGCTCGGTTGCATCGCCTGCACTGGTATCATCGGCACCTGCAACTGTTGTGATAGTATCTGGTGAGTCACGAGGACTCAGCAATCTCAAAACCCGCGAGATCAAGACTATTTAAGCTTATGGGTAGGAAAGGGTAATGAGGTGGAGTTGCAGCAACGACTAAGCATATATGGTGGCTGACATACGCAAATAAGAGCGAGAAGAGAGAAAACGGAACGGTCGTGAAGCTAGCAATGATCAAGAAGTGATCCTGAACTCCTACTTACGTCAAACATAACCCAAAACCGTGTTCACTTCTCGGACTCCGCCGAAAAGAGACCATCACGGCTACACACGCGGTTGATGCATTTTAATTAAGTCAAGTGTCAAGTTCTCTACAACCAGACATTAACAAATTCCCATCTGCCTATAACTGCAGGCACGGCTTTCGAAAGATTATACCCTGCAGGGGTGTCCCAACTTAGCCCATGATAAGCTCTCGCGATCAACGAAGGATATACCTTCTCCTAGGAAGACCCGATCAGACTTGGAATCCCGGTTTACAAGACATTTCGAGAATGGTAAAACAAGACCAGCAAAGCCTCCCGCTGTGCCGACAAATCCCGATAGGAGCTGCACATATCTCGTTCTCAGGGCACACCGGATTGTCCAAACTTCCGGTAGGCCAGCCTAGAGTTGCCCCTGGTGGCCACCGGCGGCTGACAGGTTGGACCAACACTCACGACGAGCACTGGCCCGGGGGGGTGTAAAATAAAGATGACCCTTGAGTCTACAGAACCCAAGGGAAAAAGGCTTAGGTAGGCAAATGGTAAAACCAAGGTTGGGCCTTGCTGGAGGAGTTTTATTCAAAGCGAACTGTCAAGGGGGTCCCATAAATCACCCAACCGCATAAGGAACGCAAAATCCGGGAACATAACACCGGTATGACGGAAACTAGGGCGGCAAGAGTGGAACAAAACACCAGGCAAAAGGCCGAGTCTTCCACCCTTTACCAAATATATAGACGCATTAATAATATAAGAGATATTGTGATATCCCAATCATAATCCTGTCCACCATGGAGCAATCTTCAACTTCACCTGCAACTAACAATGCTATAAGAGGGGCTGGGCAAAAGCGGTAACATAGCCAAGCAACGGTTTGCTAGGAAGGGTAAAAAGGTTAGAGGCTGACATGGCAATATGGGAGGCATAGTAAACAAGTGATAGGTAGCGCAACATGGCAATAGAATGGAGCAACTAGCAAGCAAAGATAGAAGTGATATCGAGGGTAATGGTCATCTTGCCTGAGATCCCGCAAGGAAGAAGAACGAGTCCATGAAGAAGACAAACAGACATAGTCGAACGAATCCTCACAACTCCGGAACGAAACTGAAGCTAACGAGAGAAGCAAACCGGAAACAAGCAAACAACATGGTAAACACACAAGCATAATCATGGCATGATGCACAAACAAGTATGATGCATGTCCGGTTTAAAGAGGCATGGCATGGCAAAGTGCAACAAACAATAGTACAAATTAAGTGGAGCTCAATATGCAACGAGTTGCATATTGACGAAACACCACATCAATTATTTAGTTCTCTCTCGGTTAGGTTACCAAACAATATTAAATGTTGTTAAGCATGGCAAGAGGTGAAGCATAAATAAACTAACTATTTAGGCAAGTTTAAATGAGGCCGGAACCAACAAACAACAATTCCGGAAAGTCCCCATGTCATTTAGTAGTTTAATGCAAACACAATTTTAAACATTTTAAATGTTGTTATCATGATGCGGATGACATATACAGGTTTATGCAATTTTAATGAAAACGTTGACATGAGCATGTTATGAAGCATTAGTCACCATGGCGGAATGAAAAGGGTGCCACGGCGGCGAAACAGAAATGGTGCCACGGCAACATATCCGAAAATGATGCCACGGCAACATATCGGTTCCGGTAGCTCACTGATGAGGACATCAATACCATTGTTACACCCACAGCCCCTACAGCTACATATACGGGACCAGTTACTAGAGCTCGCGCACGCTAATTAAATTATCAGGTACTTTCGATTCTTGGTAATGATTCTAATGTTCATGAGAATATGATGCTGCCTAAATTGGATACATTTGTTTTGCTTACAAATGAAGGGCCTAGCTTGGAGAAGGATGAACATTGGAGCAAGAACAAGCATGGAGATGATGCCATGCGCAAGGGGAACAAGAACGGAGTTACAAGTGATGATTTCAGGACTTTGAAGCCACCATAATGGGTGCATGAAGCCTTGGACGAAATATACAAGATGCCACTTCATAAATTTCGTCCCGAGGCTATTATAGGTGCTGCATCACCTTTTTATTGGGCCAGGCCCATGTAATTTCGAAATACATAAGTATAGGCTATTTTTAGAGTCCGTATGTGTGGGAAAACAAGAGATAGGGTTGATTTCGGACCCCTCCACCAAGGGCCACGAAATTCCCCTCTCTTCCTCCATATATACAGCCCTTAGGGCACCGTTTAGATTTTGGGTTTTGTTTAGATTAAAGTTCGCCATAGCTGCAACTTCGCGTACTTCGTTTGTGTTCAACGACCAGACAAAGGCGTCACAGAACCCCACCTTGATCAATAAAGCTTTCATCTTATATACGCAATATCCAGATTGCAATCTCAGTTTCTTGCTTGTTCTTCGTTTGCTTGCAGGAAACAGACCCTCGTGGTCAGGTTGATCGTGCTCCGGCGTGGTCAATAACCTCTCAGAGTTGGTTTAGCGATTGCTAAGGCGCGACGTCCTCGCACGTTCGTAGTCGGATCGTCAAAGTCGACTGCCACCAAAGCGATATCCATCATCTCATCGAAAGACGGGACACCTTTGCCTCTATCAAGTGGTATCAGATTTCCAGGTTGCTCGGTGAGATTTTACAGTTTTTCGTAGTTTAGATCAAGTCTGTTCTTCATACCTATAGTCCACGAAAAAGCCAAAAAAAAATTAGGGTTAGTTCATCCCATCCGAACCAATCTGAGCCTTGCATAATCTTTTCTGTATTTGCTTTGTTGAATTTGCGGTTGCATCGTCGTGTCCAGTTGCTGGTCTTAGCGTCTAGTCTTTTAGAGTTTCGAGTTCTGTTCACAGGTTGTCACGTCGCCGCTGGCATATATCACCACCGCATCATCATCGTCGCTGTTGCCATATACCACCACCACATATTCACCGCCAATCCGAATCCATATACGCCACCACATATCCGCCGCCATCACACCAATCCGAGTTCACCTGCAACATATATCCGCCACCTGTCCGTGTTCCACCAGATTCATCTCCGCCACCAGTCCGAGTTCCACCAGATTCATCTCCGCCACCAGTCCTAGTCCGAGTCTAGTAATTGTTGCATTGTTCTCGACTTCCAGATCACGCGATACTCCGAGTCGTGACAGAGAAGGACTCCCCAACTTCCGAGCCATCCGCAGAAGAAAAATAGTTCCAATTTCAAAAAAAAAACTAAGTCTGGAAAATTCTGGCTAGGCAGTTTTTAGGCCATTTGTAGACTTTTTCGAAAAAAATTTGTTGCGGAGCAAAAAAATAAAAATAAAAATTCAGAGTGTGCTCCTCCCTTGTTTACGTGCCGTGCCGTGATTTTGTTGGTGTTCTAGGCTCGCGTCTCTAGCATAGTCTAGCCTAGGACCAGCACAGTACCGTCGTTGAGCGTTTATTCAACTTTGCATCTCTGAATTGATTATTGCTGACCCTTTTTGCTACCATATTATAAGCCTTCCCAGCTCCACATACATCTACGTCGTGCATTTGACTCTCCCTGGTAATCGCTCTATCCAAGCTTTGAGAGTTTTGACTACAACGGTTGCCAATCACCGCCTGTTGCTGGGTAAGAACTGGTAAGAATTTGAGTTTTGCTTGACGGATTTGTGACACCCACCACCACCACTTGTTAGTAGTCTGTAGGATCATATTCTTGTGTGTTTCTATTGCTGCTAACCATGCCAGGATCACAAGCCGGCGAGATTGACTGGGAGAATTTATCGAACAAGGAGCTTCATGATAAGTTTCAGCAAATGATGACTGAACAGGTGCAAGATGTGCTGAACAATTTTGAAGAGGCCATGGAGAAGATCACTATCCTTGAGAAGACGTTCGAAACAAAGCTCGATAACAAGTTTAATGAATTGCTCGCGCGTCTTCCACCACCACCACCCGCTGCACCTAACGCACCTCTCCAACAACAACAACAACGACTACCTCCACATCGTGAAACAGACCTTCACCGAGCGAGTCGTGTTCCTCTTGCATTTGGCCAAACTGTTGGTGCTGCTGTTGATACTTCTGTGGCTCCTGCTGCTGATGCGGAGGAGGATGATTATGTGGGAGATTATGAGGATGAGGTTGATCAAAATCAGCACTACGTGCAGCCACCTGCACCACCACCAGCAGGTCGACCTCAGGTATATATTCGTAATGGTAGGCCTGCACCACCACCTCAGGTACGAGATGATGTCCATATTCCTAAACTGAAATTGAATATTCCACCATTTGAGGGTAGATATGTTCCTGATATATATCTTACTTGGGAGTTAGAAACTGAACAACGATTTACATGTTTACGATATCCTGAGGAGAGACGAGTTGCTGCTGTTGTTTGTGCTTTCACTAGTTTTGCATGTGTATGGTGGTCTGAACATTGTAGATTATATCCTATTCCAACTACTTGGGCTGCTTTGAAAACTGCTATGCGTACTCGTTGGGTTCCACCATATTATCAACGTGAATTGCTTCAAAAATTACAACGTTTAAGACAAGGGAAAAATTCTGTAGAAGAATATTATCAGGAATTACAAACTGGCATGATTAGATGTGGTATTGTTGAGGAGAATGAAGCTATGCATGCACGTTTTCTGGGTGGATTAAATAGAGAGATTCAGACCATTCTAGACTATAAGGAGTATACTAATATCACTCGTTTATTCCATCTTGCTTGTAAAGCTGAACGTGAAGTGCAGGATCGACAAGCATTGGGGCGAACTAACTTTTCTGCAGGCCGACCTTCATCATGGACACCACGTGCATCTTCTACTTCAACTGCACCAGCACCTCCATCCGGTGCCACCTCCAGCCGTGATACAAGAAAACAGCACAACCACCATTATCTGCCAAGAGCGCACCTGCGGGGCCTGCACAACGTTCTTCTTCTTCCATGGCATCAACAGGGCACACAAGTGATATTATTTGTCGTCGTTGTAAGGGAGGAGGTCATTATGCGAGAGAATGCAAATCTCCGCGTGTGCTGATTGCTACCGCGGATGGTGGATATGAGTCCGCTAGTGACTATGATGAGGAGACTTTGGCTCTTATTACACGTGAAGAACATGGTGGAGATGATTCTGATCATGAGACGCAATACATGGCTCCTGAAGACGCTGACAGATATGAATGTTTAGTTGCTCAACGTGTTTTGAGTGTGCAGGTCACACAAGCTGAGCAAAATCAGAGGCACAATTTGTTCCATACCAAGGGAGTTGTGAAAGAACGTTATGTGCGCGTCATCATAGACGGAGGGAGCTGCAACAACTTGGCTAGCATGGAGATGGTGGAGAAGCTTTCTCTCACCACAAGACCACATCCACATCCTTACTACATCCAATGGTTCAACAACAGCGGCAAGGTTAAGGTAACACGTACTGTTCGTGTGCATTTTAGTATCTCTACATATGCTGATTATGTTGATTGTGATGTGGTACCTATGCAAGCATGTTCCTTATTACTTGGTAGACCATGGCAATTTGATAAAAATTCTGTACACCATGGTAGAAACAATCACTATACTCTTGTTCATAAGGATAAAAATATTACTTTGCTTCCTATGACTCCTGATTCCATTTTGAAAGATGATATTAATAGAGCTAATAAAGCAAAACAGGAGACGAATAAGAGTGAAAATCAGATTGTGGCAAAAGAATTTGAGCAACAAATGAAGCCTAATAATAAACCATCTAGTGTTGCTTCTGAAATTAAATTGAAAAGTGCATGTTTATTTGCCACCAAATCTGATATTGATGAGCTAGATTTCAGCAAATCTGTTTGCTATGCTTTTGTGTGCAAAGAGGCATTATTTTCATTCGAGGACGTGCCTTCCTCTTTGATAGAGGCAAAGGTGTCCCGTCTTTCGATGAGATGGTGGATTTCGCTTTGGTGGAAGTCGACTTTGACGATCCGACTACGAACGTGCGAGGACGTCGCGCCTTAGCAATCGCTAAACCAACTCCGAGAGGTTATTGACCACGCCGGAGCACGATCAACCTGACCACGAGGGTCTGTTTCCTGCGAGCAAACGAAGAACAAGCAAGAAACTGAGATTGCAATCTGGATATTGCGAATATAAGATGAAAGCTTTATTGATCAAGGTGGGGTTCTGTGACGCCTTTGTCTGGTCGTTGAACACAAACGAAGTACGCGAAGTTGCAGCTATGGCGAACTTTTAATCTAAACAAAACCCAAAGTCTAAACGATGCCCTAAGGGCTGTATATATGGAGGAAGAGGGGGTGGATTTCATGGCCCTTGGTGGAGGGGTCCGAAATCAACCCTATCTCTTGTTTCCCCACACATACGGACTCTAAAAATAGCCTATACTTATGTATTTCGAAATTACATGGGCCTGGCCCAATAATAAGGTGACGCAGCACCTAAAATAGCCTCGGGACGAAATTTATGAAGTGGCATCTTGTATATTTCGTCCAAGGCTTCATGCACACATTATGGTGGCTTCAAAGTCCTGAAATCATCACTTGTAACTCCGTTCTTGTTCCCCTTGCGCATGCCATCATCTCCATGCTTGTTCTTGCTCCAATGTTCATCCTTCTCCAAGCTAGGCCCTTCATTTGTAAGCAAAACAAATGTATCCAATTTAGGCAGCATCATATTCTCATGAACATTAGAATCATTACCAAGAAACGAAAGTACCTGATAATTTAGTTGGCGTGCACGAGCTCTAGTAATTGGTCCAGTATGTATAGCAGCAGGGGCTGTGGGTGTAACAATTGTATTGATGTCCTCATCATTAAGGTAACACGTACTGTTCGTGTGCATTTTAGTATCTCTACATATGCTGATTATGTTGATTGTGATGTGGTACCTATGCAAGCATGTTCCTTATTACTTGGTAGACCATGGCAATTTGATAAAAATTCTGTACACCATGGTAGAAACAATCACTATACTCTTGTTCATAAGGATAAAAATATTACTTTGCTTCCTATGACTCCTGATTCCATTTTGAAAGATGATATTAATAGAGCTAATAAAGCACAACAGGAGAAGAATAAGAGTGAAAATCAGATTGTGGCAAAAGAATTTGAGCAGCAAATGAAGCCTAATAATAAACCATCTAGTGTTGCTTCTGAAATTAAATTGAAAAGTGCATGTTTATTTGCCACCAAATCTGATATTGATGAGCTAGATTTCAGCAAATCTGTTTGCTATGCTTTTGTGTGCAAAGAGGCATTATTTTCATTCGAGGACGTGCCTTCCTCTTTGCCTCCTGCTGTCACTAACATTTTGCAGGAGTTCGCTGACGTCTTTCCACAAGACGTGCCATCGGGATTACCGCCTATTCGAGGGATTGAGCATCAGATTGACTTAATTCCCGGTGCTTCACTGCCAAACCGTGCACCATACCGTACCAATCCAGAGGAGACGAAGGAGATTATGCGTCAAGTACAAGAGCTTCTCGACAAAGGTTATATACGCGAATCCCTTAGTCCTTGTGCTATTCCTATTATTCTAGTGCCGAAAAAGGATGGTACATCATGTATGTGTGTTGATTGTAGAGGCATTAATAATATTACTATTCATTATCGTCATCCTATTCCTAGGCTAGATGATATGCTTGATGAATTGAGTGGCTCTACAATATTCTCCAAAGTTGATTTGCGTAGTGGATACCATCAAATTCGTATGAAACTGGGAGATGAATGGAAAACAGCATTCAAAACTAAGTTTGGATTATATGAGTGGTTAGTCATGCCTTTTGGGTTAACTAATGCACCTAGTACTTTCATGAGATTAATGAACGAAGTTTTACGTGCTTTCATTGGACGATTTGTGGTAGTCTATTTTGATGATATACTGATTTATAGCAGATCTTTGGAAGAACATTTGGAACATTTACGTGCTGTTTTTATTGCTCTACGTGATGCACGTTTGTTTGGTAACCTTGGGAAGTGCACCTTTTGCACCGACCGAGTATCTTTTCTTGGCTATGTTGTTACTCCACAGGGAATTGAAGTTGACAAAGCCAAGATTGAAGCTATTGAGAGTTGGCCGCAGCCCAAAACGGTCACACAGGTGAGGAGTTTTCTTGGCCTCGCTGGATTCTATAGGCGTTTTGTGAGAGATTTCAGCACCATTGCTGCACCTCTCAACGAGCTTACAAAGAAGGATGTGCCTTTTGTTTGGGGTACCGCACAGGAAAAGCCTTCACGGTATTGAAAGATAAGTTGACACATGCTCCTTTACTCCAACTTCCTGATTTTAATAAGACTTTTAAGCTTGAATGTGATGCTAGTGGAATTGGATTAGGAGGTGTGTTATTACAAGATGGCAAACCTGTTGCATACTTTTCTGAAAAATTGAGTGGGCCTAGTCTGAATTATTCTACTTATGATAAAGAATTATATGCTCTTGTTCGGACTTTAGAAACATGGCAACATTATTTATGGCCCAAAGAATTTGTTATACATTCTGATCATGAATCTTTGAAACATATTAAAAGTCAAGCTAAACTGAATCGTAGACATGCTAAATGGGTTGAATTCATTGAGACTTTCCCTTATGTCATTAAACACAAGAAGGGAAAAGAAAATGTTATTGCTGATGCATTGTCTCGTCGCTATACTATGCTTTCACAACTTGACTTCAAAATATTTGGTTTGGAGACCATCAAAGATCAATATGTGCATGATGCTGATTTTAAAGATGTAATGCAGAATTGTAAAGAAGGAAGAATGTGGAACAAGTTTGTCGTTAACAATGGATTTGTGTTTCGTGCTAACAGGCTATGCATTCCAGCTAGCTCCGTTCGTCTTTTGTTGTTGCAGGAGGCGCATGGAGGAGGATTAATGGGACACTTTGGCGTGAAGAAGATGGAGGACGTACTTGCTACACATTTCTTTTGGCCAAAGATGAGACGGGATGTTGAGCGTTTTATTGCTCGATGCACTACATGTCAAAAAGCTAAGTCACGACTCAATCCTCATGGTTTATATATGCCTTTGCCTGTACCTAGTGTTCCTTGGGAGGATATATCTATGGACTTTGTTTTAGGTTTACCTCGAACAAAGAAGGGGAGGGATAGCATATTTGTTGTCGTGGATAGATTCTCGAAAATGGCACACTTTATACCATGTCATAAAAGCGATGATGCTGTTAATGTTGCTGATTTGTTCTTTCGTGAAATTATTCGCTTGCATGGTGTGCCAAATACTATTTTTTCAGATCGTGATACTAAATTTCTTAGCCACTTTTGGAGATGTTTATGGGCTAAGTTGGGGACTAAACTGCTTTTTAGTACTACTTGTCACCCCCAAACTGATGGACAAACTGAAGTAGTCAATAGAACGTTGTCTACTATGCTTAGGGCTGTTTTGAAGAATAATAAGAAAATGTGGGAGGAATGCTTGCCTCATATTGAATTTGCTTATAATCGTTCATTGCATTCTACTACTAAGATGTGCCCTTTTGAAGTTGTGTATGGTTTCCTACCTCGTGCACCTATTGATTTGTTGCCTCTTCCATCTTCGGAGAAGGTTAATTTTGATGCTAAACAACGTGCTGAATTGATTTTAAAAATGCATGAGTTAACTAAGGAAAACATTGAGCGTATGAATGCTAAATATAAACTTGCTAGAGATAAGGGTAGAAAACATGTTGTGTTTGCACCTGGAGATCTTGTTTGGTTACATTTGCGTAAGGATAGATTTTTGATTTGCGCAAATCAAAGCTAATGCCACGTGCTGATGGTCCCTTTAAGGTGTTAGAGAAAATAAATGATAATGCATATAAACTTGAGCTGCCTGCAGATTTTGGGGTTAGTCCCACTTTTAACATTGCAGATTTGAAGCCTTATTTGGGTGAGGAAGATGAACTTCCGTCGAGGACGACTTCATTTCAAGAAGGGGAGGATGATGAGGACATCAATACAATTGTTACACCCACAGCCCCTGCTGCTATACATACTGGACCAATTACTAGAGCTCGTGCACGCCAACTAAATTACCAGGTACTTTCGTTTCTTGGTAATGATTCTAATGTTCATGAGAATATGATGCTGCCTAAATTGGATACATTTGTTTTGCTTACAAATGAAGGGCCTAGCTTGGAGAAGGATGAACATTGGAGCAAGAACAAGCATGGAGATGATGGCATGCGCAAGGGGAACAAGAACGGAGTTACAAGTGATGATTTCAGGACTTTGAAGCCACCATAATGGGTGCATGAAGCCTTGGACGAAATATACAAGATGCCACTTCATAAATTTTGTCCCGAGGCTATTTTAGGTGCTGCGTCACCTTTTTATTGGGCCAGGCCCATGTAATTTCGAAATACATAAAGTATAGGCTATTTTTAGAGTCCGTATGTGTGGGGAAACAAGAGATAGGGTTGATTTCGGACCCCTCCACCAAGGGCCACGAAATTCCCCCCTCTTCCTCCATATATACAGCCCTTAGGGCACCGTTTAGACTTTGGGTTTTGTTTAGATTAAAAGTTCGCCATAGCTGCAACTTCGCGTACTTCGTTTGTGTTCAACGACCAGACAAAGGCGTCACAGAACCCCACCTTGATCAATAAAGCTTTCATCTTATATTCGCAATATCTAGATTGCAATCTCAGTTTCTTGCTTGTTCTTCGTTTGCTCGCAGGAAACAGACCCTCGTGGTCAGGTTGATCGTGCTCCGGCGTGATCAATAACCTCTCGGAGTTGGTTTAGCGATTGCTAAGGCGCGACGTCCTCGCACGTTCGTAGTCGGATCGTCAAAGTCGACTTCCACCAAAGCGATATCCATCATCTCATCGAAAGACGGGACACCTTTGCCTCTATCATACTCCTTCCCTTTCATCTTGAAGCTATAGTGATTGGTACGCCCATTATGGATGACACCACGGTCGAATTGCCATGGTCGACCAAGAAGGAGGTGGCAAACGGTCATTTGGACCACATCACACTCCAAAGTGTCCTCATATGCACCAATTTTGAAGGAGACTTGGACCGTATGCTCAACTCGTATAGTGCCAGAGTCACTTAGCCATTGAACCTTGTAGGGGTGTGGATGCTTCCTCATGACTAATTGAAGCTTGGAGCATAGTTCTTTACTTGCCAAATTGTGGCAACTACCTCCATCGATGATGACCTTGACAGACCTTCCATTGATGCCGGCCTTAGTGTGGAAGATGTGGCACCGTTGGTCTTCTTCTTGGTTGTGTTGAAGCGTCAAGACCTTGGAGACCACGAGAGAGGGACTTGAATCATTTTCGCAAAATACTTGGTCATCTTCATCTTCGTTCACGCGCCGGTGCATGGCCACGTGCTCAATGGCTTCCATTTCTTCTTCACTCATTGAGTCATATGTGCCGTCATTGTTGAAGATCATTGTTCGCTTGTTGGTGCATTGGAAGGACTTGTGGCCTCGGCCACCACATGTGAAGCACTTGATTGAACTTGTCTTGACGGGATCATCGGGGGGCGCCAAAGATGAAGGAGTCTTGGATTTGTAGGTGCTTGCCAGAGGACAAGTTGAGGAAGGTGCCACTTGATTGGAACTTGACTTGTCACTAGTACTTGGTGGTGCTTGAGTTGATGTAGGAGGTGCCGAAGTCGCGGGAGCTTGACAGTAGGAGTCGTAGGTCTTGGACGAGTACTTGGTGTATTTGAAATCATCTTGTACTTGTTTCTCGGCCTTGGTCGCTTGATGCACTAGCTCAAGAAGGTTGGAGTATGGTTGGAAGTCGGCGATCCGCTTGATTGGGTGGTTGAGGCCGTTCAAGAAGTGTGCCATTTTTTGCTCGTCATCTTCCTTGACATTGGCTCGTATCATGGCAATCTCCATTTCTTGGTAGTATTCTTCCACCATCTTGGTGCCTTGCTTGAGGAGTTGCAACTTCTTGAAAAGATCTCGAGTGTAGTGAGTAGGCACAAAGCGGGCTCTCATGACTTCCTTCATGGCTTCCCAAGTTGTGATTGGAGGTTCGCCTCTTGTATGTCGTCACTCGATCACTTGTTCCCACCAAATGAGGACGTAGTCTTGGAACTCGAGGGAGGCCATCTGATGTAGGGTGGAACCCTATGTGGACGATCTTTCACGTTTGGAGGGATCCTACGGGGAATCACGAAGAACACGCGGAAGAACTCGAGGGAAGAAACACGGGGAGAACAAGAGAAAATGCTAAACCGACATAGAATCAATCACACGAGTGCTAGATCACCGACAACATAGAGTAACCTATGATCCACAATCAACAAAGGTAAGGATACAAAGGAACCGTTCTTCTCCGTACGGAGGCCTTGATGGTCTTCCCTAGAAAGGGGTCTTGAATCCGCTTGGGGGATCTTCTCCGAAGAGGTCCTGAGCTCCGAGGAGAAGTAGCCAAGTGGATGAGCACGGCTCTCACACAAAATATGAGCTAAACCTATGCTAACCCTAGAAATGATGAGGGGACGGTCTATTTATAGTCTAGGCTCTCGAAGGGGTAAGTTGGGGGCGAAGCGAGTACATGGGCCTCGGCCCGGAACGCTGCACGCAGGCAGGGCGGTAGTACCGTTCTTATGGGCGGTAGTACCGCTTGAGGTGCTTCAGCGGTAGTACCGCTTGGAGGGCGGTAGTACCGCTCTTGCACCGTTCGATTCCTGGAGTGTGTCGGGTTCGGCGGAAGTAGGACGGATGGCGAGTGGTAGTACCGCTTGGCTTGGCTCAGCGGTAGTACCGCTTGGCTTGAGCGGTAGTACCGCCTGTTCTGGACTCTGCAGCTCCTTCTCTTGTTCTTGATGTCCATCTCGAGCTGTAGCTTCTTCTAGGTTGGTTCCTTGGTACCTAAGCACGCAAAGCATCTCCGTTTGAGGTAGTAGCCATGTCTCAAGTGGATCAAAGGGAAGTTCGACAAGGAAAGAGTTAACCTCGGATTGGATGGCACGTGCTCTAGCTCTTGTCATGGGTCCACTTGGAGCTTGAGTAGTGGAAGTAGTATCCATGGGGATGACCGTAGGATGCTCCGCATCATCTCCCCTCCCTTGGGAAAGATCCGACCTTGGATCGAAATCCTCATCACCATGGTACGGGGAGAGATCGGAGATGTTGAAGATGTCGCTCACGTTGTACTTGTGGCGTGGGAGGTCGATCTTGTAAGCGTTGTTGTTGTAGCGTGCTAGCACCTTGAAGGGTCCGTCGGCTCGAGGGAGAAGCTTGGACTTGCGTTCGTTGGGGAAGCGGTCCTTGCGAAGGTGTAGCCACACTAGGTCTCCAATGTTGAATGTCTTAGGTTGCTTGTTGACGTTGAGCTTGGATGCTAGTCGTTGTACTTGGCGCTCGATGGTGTGCCTTGTATCCTCATGCATCTTCTTGATGTAGCTTGCCCGTGCACTCACATCCATGTTGGTGCGCTCTTGTAGAGGGAGAGGTAGAATGTCCAATAGGGACAATGGGTTGAAGCCGTAGACGACCTCGAAGGGGGACTTGGCGGTAGTCGAGTGTCTTGCACGGTTGTAGGCGTACTCGGTGATGGGTAGACATGCCTCCCACTCCTTGATGTTCTTCTTTATCAACACGCGAAGTAGCGTGGATAGTGTCCGGTTCGTCACCTCCGTTTGGCTGTCGGTTTGAGGATGGTATGCGGATGAGAACAAGAGCTTGATTCCGAGCTTGGCGCATAGAGTCTTCCAAAAGTAACTTAGGAACTTGACGTCGCGGTCGGAGACGATTGTGTTTGGTACTCCATGGAGGCGCAAGATTTCCCTACAAAAGAGATTTGCAACCTGTGAAGCATCGTCTATCTTATTGCAAGGTATGAAATGTGCCATCTTAGAAAATCGGTCCACAACGACAAACACGGAATCCTTTCCATTTTGAGTTCTAGGCAAACCAAGTACAAAATCCATACTAATGTCTTCCCATGGTTGATAAGGAATAGGAAGAGGCATGTAAAGACCATGAGATTGAGCTTTAGACTTAGCTTTGCGACATGTGGAGCATCGGGTGGTGAAGCGTGAGACGTCGCGGAACATCTTGGGCCAAAAGTAGTTCTTGGAGAGTGTGGCGAAAGTCTTGTCGCGCCCAAAGTGTCCCATGAGTCCACCTCCATGAGCCTCTTGCAAAAGTAGCAAACGAAGAGAAGACTCGGGAATGCATAGTTTGTTAGCTCTCATTAGATAACCATCCTTGATGTAATATTGTTCCCAAGATGTATGCATCAAACATTTAGCGTAATGAGGTGCAAAAGATGGATCATTAGCATACAAGTCTTTTATGTGCTCAAAACCAATAACATTCAACTCAAGTTTAGTGACAAGCGTGCATATGCATGAAAGTGCATCGGCAACTACATTTTCCTTACCCTTAATGTACTTGATCACATATGGGAAAGATTCAATAAATTCACTCCATTTGGCATGACGCTTGTTCAACTTAGTTTGACCTTTTAAGTACTTAAGCGTTTCATGATCGGTATGGATGACAAACTCATGAGGTCTAAGATAATGTTCCCAAACATACAGCACACACACTAAAGCATACAATTCTTTGTCATAAATGGGATAGTTAAGTTGAGCACCGGAGAGTTTTTCACTAAAATATGCAATTGCTCGTTTTTCTTACATCAAAACTCCGCCAATTCCGGTACCACTTGCATCACAATGAACCTCAAAAGTTTTGTCAAAGTTAGGCAAAGCAAGAATCGGAGCATGAGTTAGCAAAGACTTGAGCTCATCAAAAGCGGTGGATTGCAAAGATCCCCAAACAAAAGGAGCATACTTCTTACTCAAAGCATGTAAAGGGGCGGCAATAGTGCTAAAGTTTTTCATAAAGCGATGATAAAAACCCGCAAGACCAAGAAAACTTTGCACTTGTTGCAAATTGGTGGGTTGAGGCCAAGTTTTAATTGCTTCAATTTTAGCTTGATCAACATGGACACCCTTGGAAGAGACAACAAAACCCAAGAAAACCACTTTGTCAACGCCAAAAGTGCATTTTTTCAAGTTTGCATAAATGCTTTCCTTGCGAAGAGTTTGCAACACAGATTTAACATGATTAATATGCTCTTTCATGGTTTTGCTAAACACAAGAATATCATCAAAGTAAACCACAACGAAGACTCCAATGTAAGGTCTAAGCACATGATGCATAAGACGCACGAAAGTTCCCGGTGCTTCCGACAAACCCATAGGCATCACTAACCACTCATATAAGCCAAATTTGGTTTTGAAAGCAGTTTTCCATTCATCACCTTCTTGAATGCGAATTTTATAATAGCCACTTTTAAGATCAATTTTTGAGAAAAAGTTGGCTCCACTAAGTTCATCAAGCATATCATCTAAGTGAGGAATGAGATGCCTATATCGAACGGTAATAGCATTTATAGGTCTACAATCGGAACACAAGCGGAAACTTCCATCGGTTTTAGGCACAAGTATAACGGGAATGGCACAAGGGCTTAAGCTTTCACGTACATGACCGTTGTCGATTAGTTGTTGTACTTGCCGTTGAATCTCCTTGGTTTCTTCGGGGTTGACACGGTATGGAGCTTTGTTTGGAAGTGGCACTCCGGGGATGAGGTCGATTCGATGCTCAATGCCTCGTAGAGGAGGTAGACCCGGAGGTAGCTCATCGGGAAAAACATCTTGAAATTCCTGCAAAAGAGATTGAAACACCAAAGGTAGCTCGTGAATGGTGTTAGTTTTTGGTTCGCCATCCTTGCACACAAGGACAAAGTGCATCACACTCGATGGGTTCTCACACACTTCTCTCATCTCACATTTGGTGGCAAATAGGATGAGTTTTTTCTCTCTAGGCGAAGAGGTGCTCAAGTTTGGCTTGTGGCTCTCACTCACTTCTGGGTGGGTCACTTTCTCACTCTTCTCTCCATGGTGGGTGGCTTGCTTGTCGGCTATCACTTGACTAGGAGACATAGGTCGTAGCACATACTCCTTCCCTTTCATCTTGAAGCTATAGTGATTGGTTCGCCCATTGTGGATGACACCACGGTCGAATTGCCATGGTCGACCAAGAAGGAGGTGGCAAACGGTCATTGGGACCACATCACACTCCAAAGTGTCCTCATATGCACCGATTTTGAAGGAGACTTGGACCGTATGCTGGACTCGTATAGTGCCGGAGTCACTTAGCCATTGAACTTTGTAGGGGTGCGAGTGCTTCCTCTTTACTAATTGAAGCTTTGAACATAGTTCTTCACTTGCCAAGTTGTGTCAACTACCTCCATCGATGATGACCATGACGGACCTTCCATTGATGCTGGTCTTTGTGTGGAAGATGTGGCATCTTTGGTCTTCTTCTTGTTGATGTTGAAGTGTCAAGACTTTGGAGATAACGAGAGCGGGGCTCGAATCCTCATCACAAAAGACTTGATCATCTTCATCCTCATTCACGCGCTGGTGCATGGCCACTTGCTCAATGGCTTCCATCTCCTCTTCACTAATGGAGTCATATGTACCATCGTCATTGAGGATCATGGTGCGCTTGTTCGTGCATTGGTAGGACTTGTGGCCTCGGCCGCCGCAAGTGAAACACTTGAAAGACCTTGTTTTGATGGTCTCATCGGTCGGAGTAGATGATGAAGCACGCGGCTTGAAGTTGCTTGTAGTAGGAGGAAGACGACTTGACCTTGTCGAAGTTTTCTTGTAACTTGACTTGTCGTCGTTGCTTGGAGAAGATTTGGTTGACGTAGATGTTGCAGGAGTCTTTGAAGCTTTGATGTTGGAGAAGCCGTAGGTCTTGGATGAGTACTTGGCGTACTTGAAGTCATCTTGCACTTGACGTTCCGCCTTTGTAGCTTGATGCACGAGCTCAATGAGGTTGGAGTAAGGTTGGAAGTCGGCAATCTTCTTGATGGGATGATTGAGTCCATTCAAGAAACATGCCATAGTTTGCTCATCATATTCCGTGACATTGGCTCGAATCATGGCAATCTCCATTTCCTTGTAGTATTCTTCAACACTCTTTGTTCCTTGCTTGAGGAGTTGTAGCTTCTTGAAGAGATCGCGGTTGTGGTAGGTTGGCACAAAACGTGCTCGGATGACATCCTTCATTTGAGCCCAAGTGGTGATTGGAGGTTCACCTCTTGCTTGTCGGCGCTCAAGGACTTGTTCCCACCATATGAGCACATAGTCTTGTAACTCAAGTGATGCCATAGCGATCTTCTTCTCTTCCTCATAGTTGTGCAAACGAAAAAATTTGTCGACCTTCAATGCCCATGAGAGGTACTCCTCCGGATCATTGCTTCCATTGAACTTGGGCATTGTGAACTTGAGCTTGCCATAGCGTTGCTCTTCATTGTGTTGTTGGCGATGGTGATGGTGACGCCCTTGACATGGAGGGTAATCATCCTTATGTTGCTCTTGGCGTGGAGGAAGTCCATGGTCAACTTATTCTTGTTGAGCTCGAAGTTGAGGTAGAGCATGACGAGCTTGTGGAGGAGCTTATGGAGCTTGACGTTGCACATGCGGTTGGTAGTTCCTCTCTTGGATTTCTTCTCGAAGATCTTCCTCTTGATTGCGCCGTTCGCGATTGCGGTTGGCGATGGCTCGACTTGCTTCTTGAAGGGCATGTTGCGCCTCAAGAGCTTGCGCTTCTCGTTGTTGTTGTTGAAGACGTTGAGCCTCGGCGTCTTGTTCTTCTTGGTGTAGACGTGCTCATTCTTCTTCTTGGCGCCGTAGTCGTTGCTGTTCTTGAGCTTGAGCAAAAGCCACTTGGTTTGATTGAGGACGAGGGACTTGCTCATCGACTTGCTCTTGTGAATGCTTGTCATGTAGCGGGTTGCGAGATGCATGACGGTCTTGACGTGCGGCTTGTCGAAGAGTGTTCGATGACGGTGTACTTGAGTTGGAGAAGGTGTCGTTGGAGTGTCGACTCGAGCGGCTCCGTCTTGAGGATGAAGAAGTAGAATGATGCCGGTTCCTCATCAGGGAGCGGATCTCGTCCATTCTTGCATCATTTTCTTGCTTGTGAGAGTCGAACTTGTTGTCGAAGTAGTCTCTTGTACGTTGCTCGGAGAGTCGCAAGTCGGTGGCGAGGTTGTCGATGCGGTCGCTCATAGCTTGTTGCTCTTGGTGTAACGCCCTTTGAGCACCAAAGAGGTGGCTCTTTCTGATGAATGATGACATGTCGTCGCCGTTCTCGATGAGAGGTGGAGTGGTAGAAGAACTTGGCCTATCCATCATACCAAGAAAAATGTAAGTGGTAGAAGGAAAATAACGTGTACCAAATGTACCTTGACCGATGTTGAAGATGAATCAAGTTCACTCAAATGCGGACAATGAAATAGCACTTTTGGTACCAATTCTTGTCGGTTCTCACACCTACACAAGTAAAAGCTTATGGTGGAGCTTGGTTAGGATGGTGGCACAAAATTGATTGCAATCGTTAGTTTGACTCAAAGATGTTGAAAAAGATTCGCAAATTCGCAAATGTAACAAGTAGACCAAGCAAGTAGTGGTACACGGAAACACACACGCAAATAGATAAGTGGGATTGTGCAAACCAAAAGTGAGCCAAAATGTGGAAACCACGAAATGCTCTTGTTGCACAATACTAGAGAGACGCTAGCACGATTGCACAATAGGCGGATACGCAAACTTGTGCACAACCTACTAGGCAAAAATGCAACAATCTCTATCCCACATATGCTATATGTATGATATTTCGGTGCTATGATCCAAGATGATCGGATATGACAATCTTAATGTTGTATGATGCTATGGTTCTCGCTTATAAGCTCTTTGCTTATCTTTCCTCTTTGCTTAAAAGCTTGGGTGGCTCTTTCACTTTTGAGCTCTTTTCGTATGCAAACTTCACGAACCAAGATAGCAATTGTGTATGCTATGACAACTTTGTGACACACAAGTTGATCTCAAGATATGCACCACTATGGTATGATATGTATGCTGTGTTGTATGATCACTAATGTGCACAAGTCGCGTTGCCTGCAATACTCAACGGCTAGTCTTGAAGGGTAAGCTACGCAAAAGGAGGCAATGTGGGTATCAATGCAATTGCAAGGTATGACAAAGATGTCGTCGATGTTACCGTCCTTGGCGATGATGAGTCCTTGGCGAAGATGAGCGGTGGTGATGTTGACGTCGAACTGTACCTATATAGCCAAAACACAATAGGACATGGGAACCACAACTCAAATTCTCAAAGACCAAAAGCAACAATGGTGGAAGCGGAAAGTGGAGGTGGTATAGTGGATGATGTGGTGCAAGCCCTAGGCAAAGATGCCAATGTTCGGAAAATTAGATGGTGTCTAAAGATGTTTTAGCCTGCCTAGGTGGATGGGGGATGTCAATAGCTTCTCAACGAGCTAAAGAACGCGAAAATCAGACTCCGGATGTGGAAGTTATGGTGAAAATGGTGAAACTCAGAAAATTGAAACTGGCCAGGGCGGTAGTACCGCTGGGGAGGGCGGTAGTACCGCTCGTGTCGGGATTTTTCGACTGTTTCGGCTGAAACAGGGCCTGGCGGTAGTACAGTTCGCGGGTCGGTAGTACCGCTTGAGGTTCTCAGCGGTAGTACCGCTAGGAGGGCGGTAGTACCGCTCGTGTCGAGTTTTTTTCGACTGCTCGTATCGGTGCGCGATTTTGGGGCGGAAATGGATGATTTCACGGTCAAAATTCGATGGATTTTGTGGATGGAAAGAGGGGACACTTGGGGAGATGCTAGATCGACTCGAAACCAAGCAAATCTACGGATCAAAATCAACAAAACATCATCAAACTAACAAATCACAAAAAAAAATTGGGGCTATTTTTGGTGGGGATTTTCGGATTTAGGACGAAAACAACAAAATCAAGCTAGAAAACACGAGGTAGGGGCTCCAAAACGTGATCAACGTGGCTCATGATACCAAGATGAGGTAGGGTGGAACCCTATGTGGACGATCTTTCACGTTTGGAGGGATCCTACGGGGAATCACGAAGAACACGCAGAAGAACTCGAGGGAAGAAACACGGGGAGAACAAGAGAAAATGCTAAACCGACATAGAATCAATCACACGAGTGCTAGATCACCGACAACATAGAGTAACCTATGATCCACAATCAACAAAGGTAAGGATACAAAGGAACCGTTCTTCTCCGTACGGAGGCCTTGATGGTCTTCCCTAGAAAGGGGTCTTGAATCCGCTTGGGGGATCTTCTCCGAAGAGGTCCTGAGCTCCGAGGAGAAGTAGCCAAGTGGATGAGCACGGATCTCACACAAAATATGAGCTAAACCTATGCTAACCCTACAAAGTATGAGGGGACGGTCTATTTATAGTCTAGGCCCTCGAAGGGGTAAGTTGGGGGCAAAGCGAGTACATGGGCCTCGGCCCGGAACGCTGCAGGCAGGCAGGGCGGTAGTACCGTTCTTATGGGCGGTAGTACCGCTTGAGGTGCTTCAGCGGTAGTACCGCTTGGAGGGCGGTAGTACCACTCTTGCACCGTTCGATTCCTGGAGTGTGTCGGGTTCGGCGGAAGTAGGACGGATGGCGAGCGGTAGTACCGCTTGGCTCGGCTCAGCGGTAGTACCGCCTGGCTTGAGCGGTAGTACCGCCCGTTCTGGACTCTGTAGCTCCTCCTCTTGCTCTTGATGTCCATCTCGAGCTGTAGATTCTTCTAGGTTGGTTCCTTGGTACCTAAGCACGCAAAGCATCTCCATTTGAGGTAGTAGCCATGTCTCAAGTGGATCAAAGGGAAGTTCGACAAGGAGAGAGTTAACCTCGGATTGGATGGCACGTGCTCTAGCTCTTGTCATGGGTCCACTTGGAGCTTGAGTAGTTGAAGTAGTATCCATGTGGATGACCGTAGGATGCTCCGCATCACCATGGCTATCTTCTTTTCTTCATCATAGTTGTGGAGGCGAAAAATCTTGTCCACCTTCAATGCCCAAGAGAGATATTCTTCGGGATCATTGCTTCCAGAGAAATTTGGCATGGTGAACTTGAGCTTGCCGTAGCGGAGTTCTTCATCTTGATAGCAGTTGTGATATCGCTCTTTCCTTGGAAAATCCTCGAATGCTCGTTCCTCATGATGTCGCTCTTGGTGTGGAGGAGGGTCTTGAAGCACTTGTTCCACTTGGTGTCGCTCTTGGCGTGAAGTAAGTCCATGATCAACTTGCTCTTGTTGAACTTGAGGTTGAGGTGGAGCTTGACGAGCTTGTGGAGGAGCTTGACGGACTTGACGGTGCGCACGTGGTTGGTAGTTCCTCTCTTGGATTTCTTCTCGAAGTGCTTCCTCTTGATTGGGCCGTTCGCGATTGCGGTTTGCGATAGCTCGACTTGATTCTTGAAGGGCACGTTGCGCCTCAAGAGCTTGCGCTTCACGTAGTTGTTGTTGAAGAAGTTGAGCCTTGGTGTCTTGTTGCTCTTGGTGTAGACGCGCTCCTTCTTCTTCTTCTTCTTCTTGACGACGAAGACGTTGTCATTCTTGAGCTTGAGCAAAAGCGACTTGGTTTGATTGAGGACGAGGAACTTGCTCATCGACTTGCTCTTGTGAATGCTTGACGTGTAGCGGGTTGCGAGATGCATGACGATCTTGACGCGCGGCTCGTCGAAGAGTGTTCGATGACAGTGTACTTGAGCCGGAGAAGGTGTCATCGGAGTGTCGACTTGACTGGCTCTGTCTTGAGTAGGAAGAAGTTGAAGGAGGTCAGTTCACCAACAAAGCGCGGATCTCATCCATTCTTGCATCATTCTCTTGCTTGTGCGCGTCGAGCTTGTTGTCGAAGTAGTCCCATGTACGTTTCTCGAAGAGTCGCAAGTTGGTGGCGAGGTTGTCGATGCGGTCGTTCATTGCTTGTTGCTCTTGATGTAGCGCTCGTTATGCACCAAAGAGGTGGCTCTTGGTGACGAATGATGACATGTCATCATCTTGCTCGATGAAGAGTGGGTTGGTAGAGGAATTTGGCCTATCCATCATATGAAAGTGGTGGTGAGTAGGAAAATGAGAGAACAAAACCAAAGTTACCTTTGCCGAAGATTGTGGATGTAACAAGTACGATCCCGCGTGATGTTATAATAGGGGAATTGGTACCGGGAATTGTTTCTCACACCTACACGTAAATGGTCTATGGAGGAGCTTGGTTAGGAAAGGCACAAATAATTCAAGCAAATGTTAGTCAAGATGTTGATAAAGTTGAGAAGATTCACAAATGGCAAGTAAGACAAATAGATCAACCCCCAAAGATAACACGAGGAACACACACACGAAAGATAAATGGGATCCGCACAACCAAGGGGTGAGCTCAAAGATGTTGAACCACGGGAAAAGCTCTTGTCGTACGGATACTAGAGAGACGCTAGCTCGATTGCACTAAGGGGCTAGATACGCTAGTGCACCAACCTAATAGAGAAACCGCTCGTCTCACTATCCCAAGTATGCTTATGTATGTGATGACCAAGATGATGCACGTATGCTAAGAGGCTCGATGCAATTGCTTATAAGCTCTTTGCTTCTCTTCTGTTTTGCTTAAAAGCTTTTTTTCCGACTATGCCACGATGCTTGATATACGAGCCACACAACAAGATAACAAGTAGTAAATGCATGGGATGGACGGAACACTAATGGTGCACTAAGGCGTGGCCCGACAATACTCAACAAGCTAGTATGGATGGGTAAGCTACGCAAAAGGGCTCGAAGCGATCAAGTTAATGGCAAGGGAGTTCAAGGCGTCGTCGAGGTTACCGTCCTTGCTTACGGTAGTGATGAAGATGATCTTGTCGAAGCCGATGTGTTGTCCGAGTCGATGATTGGTGGCGATGATGATGAGACCAACTCGCGCCTAAGTAGCCGAAACACCTTAGGACACGAGAGAAACCGCGACCCAACACTCAAACAATCACGTGGAATGGTGCGGAAGAACACAAGAGGTGGTGGGGAAACGAAATGAGAAAAACAGAAAATGGCTGAAACTCCCTGGATTGTCCGTGCGCACGGGGTAAGTGAGGCCCGTGTGCACGGGGTCTTCCCCGATACCTCCTATGACGATTTTGACACATTTTGGTCTTTGAGATTTTGAGTTGTGGCTCCCGTATCCTTTTGTGTTTCGGCTATCTAGGTACGGTTCGATTTCATCATCACCAGGGCTAAACTTCGCAAGGGTCTCATCATCGCCAAGGACGGTAACTTCGACGACATCTTTGTCATACATTGCAATTGCATTGATAACCCACATTGCCTCATTTTGCGTAGCTTACCCATCGAGACTAGCCATTGAGTATTGCAGGCAACGTGACTTGTGCACATTAGTGATCATACTCCATAGCAAACATACCATACAATAGTGGAGCATATCTTGAGATCAACTTGTGTGCCACAAAGTTGTCCACGCATACACAATCGCTATCTTGGTTCGTGAGATATTGCATGAGAAAAGAGCTCAAAAGTGAAAGAGCCACACAAGCTTTTAAGCAAAGAGGAAAGATAAGCAAAGAGCTTATAAGCAAGAACCATAGCATCATACAACATTAAGATTGTCATATCCGATCATCTTGGATCATAGCACCGAAACATCATACATATAGCATACTTGGGATAGAGATAGTTGCATTTTTGCTTAGTAGGTTGTGCACAAGTTTGTGTATCTGCCTATTGTGCAATCGTGCTAGCGTTTCTCTAGTATTGTGCAACAAGAGCATTTTCGTGGTTTCCACATTTTGGCTCACTTTTGGTTTGCACAATCCCACTTATCTATTTGTGTATGTGTTTCCGTGTACCCATACTTGCTTGGTCTACTTGTTGCATTTGCAAATTTGTGAATCTTTTCCAACATTATTGAAGCTCACTTACTATTGCATCAAATTTTGTGCCACCATCCTAACCAAGCTCCACCATAAGCTTTTACGTGTGTAGGTGTGAGAACCGACAAGAATTGGTACCAACAGTGCTATTTCATTGTCCGCATTTGAGTGAACTTGATTCATCTTCAACTTCGGTCAAGGTACATTTGGTACACGTTCTTTTCCTTCTACCACTTATATTTTGCTTGGAATGATGGATAGGCCAAGTTCTTCTACCACTCCACCACTTATCGAGAACGACGACGACATGACATCATTTGTCACCAAGAGCCACCTATTTGGAGCTCAAAAGGCATTGCACCAAGAGCAACAAGCAATGAGGGACTACTTCAACAACAAGAACGACAAGTTGCTTTTGCTCACCAATCCTCCACCACACCAAGTTGCTTTTGCTCAAGCTCAAGAACGACAATGACTAAGGTGCCAAGAAGAAGAACGAGCGCGCCTACACCAAGAGGAACAAGACGCCGAGGCTCAACGTCTTCAACTACAACAACGTGAAGTGCAAGCTCTTGAGGTGCAACGTGCCCTTCAAGAATCAAGTCGAGCCATCGCAAACCGCAATCGCGAATGGCGCAATCAAGAGGAAGCCCTTCGAGAAGAAATCCAAGAGAGGAACTACCACCCGCGAGTGCAACGTCAAGTTCCTCAAGCCCATCCACAAGCTCGTCAAGATCCACTTCAACATCAAGTTCAACAAGAGCAAGTTGATCACGGACTTCCTCCGCGCCAAGAGGAACATGAGGATGACTATCCTCCACGTCAAGAACGTCATCATCACCAACGCCAACAACACAATGAAGAGCAACGCTATGGCAAACTCAAGTTCACAATGCCCAAGTTCAATGGAAGCAATGATCCCGAAGAGTACCTCTCATGGGCATTCAAGGTCGACAAAATCTTTCGTTTGCATACCTATGAGGAAGAGAAGAAGATCGCTATGGCATCACTTGAGTTTCAAGACTATGTGCTCATATGGTGGGAACAAGTCCTTGAACGCCGTCAAGCAAGAGGTGAACCACCAATCACCACTTGGGCTCAAATGAAGGATGTCATGCGAGCACGCTTTGTGCCAACCTACTACAATCGCGATCTCTTCAAGAAGCTACAACTCCTCAAGCAAGGAACAAAGAGTGTTGAAGAATACTACAAGGAAATGGAGATAGCCATGATTCGAGCCAATGTCATGGAAGATGATGAGCAAACTATGGCACGTTTCTTGAATGGACTCAATCATCCCATCAAGAAGATTGCCGACTTTCAACCATACTCCAACCTCATTGAGCTCGTGCATCAAGCAACCAAGGCAAGATGACTTCAAGTACGCCAAGTACTCATCCAAGACTTACGGCTTCTCCAACATCCAAGCTTCAACGACTCCTTCAACATCTACATCAACCAAGCCTTCTCCAAGCAACAACGACAAGTCAAATTACAAGAAAACTTCGGCAAGTTCAAGTCGTCTTCCTCCTACTACAAGCAACTTCAAGCCGCGCGCTTCATCATCTACTCCGACCGATGAGACCGTCAAAACAAGCTCCTTCAAGTGTTTCACTTGCGGCGGCCGAGGCCACAAGTCCTTCCAATGCACGAATAAGTGCACCATGATCCTCAACGACGATGGCACATATGACTCAATGAGTGAAGAGGAGATGGAAGCCCTTGAGAAAGTGGCCATGCACCAACGCGTGAATGAGGATGAAGATGATCAAGTCTTTTGTGATGAGGATTCGAGCCCCGCTCTCGTTGTCTCCAAAGTCTTGACACTTCAACATCAACAAGAAGAAGACCAACGATGCCACATCTTCCACACTAAGGCCGGCATCGATGGAAGGTCCGTCAAGGTCATCATCGATGGAGGTAGTTGCCACAACTTGGCAAGTGAAGGACTATGTTCCAAGCTTCAATTGGTCAAGAGGAAGCACCCGCACCCCTACAAGGTTCAATGGCTAAGTGACTCCGGCACAATTCGAGTCGAGCATACGGTCCAAGTCTCCTTCAAAATTGGTGCCTATGAAGACACTTTGGAGTGTGATGTGGTCCCAATGACCGTTTTCCACCTCCTTCTTGGTCGACCATGGCAATTCGACCGTGGCATCATCCACAATGGGCGTACCAATCACTATAGCTTCAAGATGAAAGGGAAAGAATATGTGCTACAACCGATGTCTCCTAGTCAAGTGATAGCTGACAAGCAAGCTACCAATCATGGAGAGAAGAGTGAAAAAGTGACCCACCCAAAAGTGAGTGAGAGCCACAAGCCAAATTTGAGCGCCTCTTCGCCTAGAGAGAAAAATCTAATCCTATTTGCCACCAAAAGTGAGATAAGAGAAGTATGTGAGAACCCATCGAGTGTGATGCACTTTGTCCTTGTGTGCAAAGATGGAGAGCCAACAACTAACACTTCTCACGAGCTACCGTTAGTGTTTCAATCTATTTTGCAGGAATTCCAAGATGTTTTCCCCGATGAGCTACCTCCGGGTCTACCTCCTCTACGAGGCATTGAGCATCGAATCGACCTCATCCCCGGAGCACCACTTCCAAACTAAGCTCCATACCAAGTCAATCCCGAAGAAACCAAGGAGATTCAACGGCAAGTACAACAACTCATCAACAACGGCAAGTACAACAACTCATCAACAACGGTCTTGTTGTTGAAGTAGTCCCTCATTGCTTGTTGCTCTTGGTGCAATGCCTTTTGAGCTCCAAATAGGTGGCTCTTGGTGACAAATGATGTCATGTCATCGTCATTCTCAATAAGTGGTGGAGTGGTAGAAGAACTTGGCCTATCCATCATTCCGAGCAAAATGTAAGTGGTAGAAGGAAAATAACGTGTACCAAATGTACCTTGACCGAAGTTGAAGATGAATCAAGTTCACTCAAATGCGGACAATGAAATAGCACTATTGGTACCAATTCTTGTCGGTTCTCACACCTACACACGTAAAAGCTTATGGTGGAGCTTGGTTAGGATAGTGGCACAAAATTTGATGCAATAGTAAGTAAGCTTCAATAATGTTGGAAAAGATTCACAAATTTGCAAATGCAACAAGTAGACTAAGCAAGTATGGGTACATGGAAACACACACACAAATAGATAAATGGGATTGTGCAAACCAAAAGTGAGCCAAAATGTGGAAACCACGAAAATGCTCTTGTGGCACAATACTAGAGAGACACTAGCACGATTGCACAATAGGCGGATACGCAAACTTGTGCACAACCTACTAGGCAAAAATGCAACTATCTTTATCCCAAGTATGTTATATGTATGATATTTCGGTGCTATGATCCAAGATGATCGGATATGACAATCTTAATGTTGTATGATGCTATGGTTCTTGCTTATAAGCTCTTTGCTTATCTTTCCTCTTTGCTTAAAAGCTTGGGTGGCTCTTTCACTTTTGAGCTCTTTTCTCATGCAATATCTCACGAACCAAGATGGCAATTGTATATGTGAGGACAACTTTGTGACACACAAGTTCATCTCAAGATATGCACCACTATTGTATGGTATGTATGCTATGGAGTATAATCACTAATGTCCACAAGTCACGTTGCCTGCATCTATGGGTAAGCTACGCAAAATGAGGCAATGTGGGTTATCAATGCAATTGCAAGGTATGACAAAGATGTCGACGAGGTTACCGTCCTTGGCGATGATGAGACCCTTGCGAAGTTGAGCCGTGGTGATGATGATGTCGAACCATACCTAGATAGCCGAAACACAAAAGGATACGGGAGCCACAACTCAAAATCTCAAAGACCAAAATGTGTCAAAATCGTCATAGGAGGTATCGGGGAAGATGGTGGTTTATGTGGGTTTGGAAGAGGTGGTGGAATGTGGGGTTGTGGTGGTGGCGAACCGACAAAGTTCAGTTTCGTTAGGGTTTTACGGACGTCCGGGCTTTTACGGTCTTCCAGTCGTCGTCGGACGTCCGACCTTTTCCGGTCGTTCGGAGCCTGGGCGAAAATCGGGCTCAGGATGAACTGCGAGATTTTGGGGAACAAGGAAATGGTGAGGTCGAAATCGAGTGATTTGTTGGATGGAAAAGGGTGGGAAGGGTGGGAAAAGCTAGCTCCACACGCAGCAACACAAATCCATGGACCAAATCCAACAAAATCTCAACTCACAAACAAACTACAAAAAAATTTGGGGCTATTTTTGGTGGGGAATTTTCAGATTTAGGACAAAAACAACACAATCAAGCTAGAAAAAACGGGGTAGGGGCTCCAAAACGTGATCAACGTGGCTCATGATACTAAGATGATGTAGGATGGAACCCTATGTGGACGATCTTTCACGTTTGGAGTGGATCCTACGGGGAATCACGAAGAACACATGGAAGCACAAAGGGGAAACACGGGGAAAACGAGAGAGAGAATCACTAAACCGACATAGAATCAATCACACGAGTGCTATATCACTGACAACATAGAGTAACATATGATACACAATCAACAAAGGTAAGGATACAAAGGAACAGTTCTTCTCCGTACGGAGGTCTTGATGGTCTTCCCTAGAAAGGGGTCTTGAATCCGCTTGGGGGATCTTCTCCGAAGAGGTCCTGAGCTCCGAGGAGAAGTAACCAAGCGGATGAGCAAGGCTCTCACACAAAATATGAGCTAATCCTATGTTGACCCGCACTAGGAGGTGGGGGCGTCCTATTTATAGTCTTAGTGCAAATGGAAGTGAAAGCGAAGGGATACAAGGGCTCCAGCCCGCACGTGCGGTCACTCAGGTGCCGGATGTCCGGAAGACGTAGGACGTCCGGAGGCTCGGGACGGTCCGGACATCCGGCAGGGCTCAGACGTCCGTAGATTCGGCTCGGTCTTGGGTGCGTCGGACGTCTGGAGAGGGTCGGTTGTCCGGAGCTTCTGGAAGGACCGGACATCCGTAGGCTGTCGGTCATCTGTAGTTTTGGCTCGGGTGCTTGTCGCCCGATCGTCCGGGGCGTCTCGGACTTCCGTAGATATGGTTCGGGTGGCCAGGTACCGGACGTACGGAGGGCTCGGTCGTCCGTGTCCTGGGACTCATCGGACGTCCGGACATGGTCGGTCGTCCGACGCTTCCACGACAGCTCTTCTTGTCCATCATGCTTGGGGTCCTCGCCGTCTTTGCTCTTGTATGTAGCTGTTCCGTGGCTCGCTTCCAGGCACCTGATCACACATAAAGTTTCCGAATGAGGTAGTAGCCATGTCTCGTGAGTAGGAAGAGGGAGTTAAGAGAGGAGTGAGTTCACCTTATCTTCTATAGCCATAGCTCGAGCTCGTGTCATGGGTCCAAGAGGTGTTGAGGGATATGTAGGTACGTCCATGGGGATGAGCGAGGGATGCTCCGCATCAAAGTTCCAAGGGAAAAGTTCCTTTTTTTATGCAGTCAAAACGCCAAACTTTCCTATACCAAAATAATACCAAATCAGTAGCGGATCCAACTTTCCAAGATAACTCACTTTTTTTTCTTTGCTGCGATCTCCACTCTCCCGTAATGCAATCTGCTCTTTTTTATTTAACAACAAACGTGCCACACAAGGACACCAAATCAGCCACAAACCAAACCGATTGGCACTTTCCTTTTTCTTTACTTCTTTCCTTATCTCTTTGGGCAACGTCCAAAAATAATTCCTCACAATAAATGCCGATTGCAAAACCTGTACCACCACGTTACTAACCAAAAGAAAACATTGGAGGCCGATCCAATCTTTACTTTCCGAATTCTGTTTTTTTTGCCGGTCAGAATTGCCTTTTCTTTCGATCTCTTTGATTTGCTTCCAAACTCAAACAACTAAGGTGGGAGGATCACGTCCCAAATCCCACCAGATCTGATCACGCCCACTTCCTTCCTTATTTTTTCGTCCAAAGCTTACTTCCAAATAGCACAAAATTCTACGTATATAAGAAAAACAAATCCGCAGCTTTCCTTTTTTTTCTTCCAACGTGGAAACAACCACCTCTCCTTGATTTACGTCTAGATTTCTTTCCTCCTTCCGAAATATAAACAACTCTTTCCTCTTTTAATCTTTCTTGTGTCATTCCCGTTATACTTGTGCCTAAGCCCGATGGAAGTATCCGCTTATGTTCCGATTGTAGACCTATAAATGCTATCACCGTTCGCTATAGGCATCCCATTCCTCGCCTAGAAGATATGCTTGATGAACTTAGTGGAGCCAAGTTTTCTCAAAAATTGATCTTAAAAGTGGCTATTATCAAATACACATTCAAGAGGGTTGATGAGGACATGGCTACCACAGTTACACCCATATCCCCTGCTGTTTTACCTCTTGGAATAATTGCTAGAGCTCGCATACGCCAATTTAATTATCAGGTACTTTCGTTTCTTGGTAATGTTTCTAGTGTTCATGAGAATATGATGCTGCCTAACTTAGATACATTTGTGTTGCTTGTAATTGAAGGGCCTAGCACGGACAAGAAGGATGAACGTTGGAGCATTGTCAAGCACGGAGATGAAGGTGCGTGCGAAGAGAACAAGAACAGAGGTTCAAGTGGTGATTTCCGGACATTGAAGCCACCATGATGACATACAAGAAGATGGACGAAATATACAAGATGGCCTTTCATAAATTTCGTCCATAGCTTATTGGTGTTGTGCCACCTTATTTTGGGCCAGACCCATGTAATCTATTTTTAGAGTCCATATTGTAGGGGAAACGACTTAGGAGGTGTTTTAGTCCCACCTTGCCTAGGGTGGACGAAATCCCCTCTCCTTTCCCTATAAATATAGCCCTTAAGGCATCATTTAGACTTGGGTTTTATTTAGTTAAAAGTTAGCCATCGCTGCTACTTCGTGTACTTCGTTTGTGTCCAACGACCAGACCAACTTCATCCATACTCGCAATATTCAGATTGCTTAATCATATTCTTCCTTGTTCTTCGATTGCTTGCAGGAATAGACCTTCGTGGTTAGGTTGATCGTGCTCCGGTGTGGTCAATAACCTCACGGAGTTGGTTTAGCGATTGCTAAGGCGCAACGTCGTGCATGTTTGTAGTCGGATCGTCAAAGTCGTCTCCACCAAATCGATAGTTATCATCTCATCGAAAGATCGGGACCCTCGCCTCTATCAAGTGGTATCAGAGCTCTAGCAACTGTTCCAAGAGGTAAAACAGCAGGGGATATGGGTGTAACTGTGGTAGCCATGTCCTCATCAACCCTCTTGAATGCGTATTTGATAATAGCCACTTTTAAGATCAATTTTTGAGAAAAAGTTGGCTCCACTAAGTTCATCAAGCATATCTTCTAGGCGAGGAATGGGATGCCTATAGCGAACGGTGATAGCATTTATAGGTCTACAATCGGAACATAAGCGGAAACTTCCATCGGGCTTAGGCACAAGTACAACGGGAACGGCACAAGGGCTTAAGCTTTCACGTACATGACCGTTGTTGATGAGTTGTTGTACTTGCCGTTGAATCTCCTTGGTTTCTTCGGGATTGACTTGGTATGGAGCTTTGTTTGGGAGAGGCACTCCGGGGATGAGGTCGATTCGATGCTCAATGCCTCGAAGAGGAGGTAGACCCGGAGGTAGCTCATCGGGGAAAACATCTTGAAATTCCTGCAAAAGAGATTGAAACACCAAAGGTAGCTCGTGAGCGGTGTTAGTGTTTGGTTCTCCATCACACTCGATGGGTTCTCACACACTTCTCTCATCTCACTTTTTGTGGCAAAGAGTATGAGGTTTTTCTCTCTAGGCGAAGAGGCGCTCAAGTTTGGCTTGTTGCTCTCACTCATGTTTGGGTGGCTCACTTTCTCACTCTTCTCTTTATGGTGGGTGGCTTGCTTGTCGGCTATCACTTGACTAGGTCGTAGCACATACTCCTTCCCTTCCATCTTGAAGCTATAGTGATTTGTACGCCCATTGTGGGTAACACCACGGTCGAATTGCCATGCTCGACCAAGAAGGAGGTGGCAAACGGTCATTGGGACCACATCACACTCCAAAGTGTCTTCATATGCACCAATTCTGAAGGAGACTTGGACCGTATGCTCAACTCGTATAGTGCCGGAGTCACTTAGCCATTGAACCTTGTAAGGGTGCGGGTGCTTCCTCTTGACCAATTGAAGCTTGGAGCAAAGTTCTTCACTTCCCAAGTTGTGGCAACTACCTCCATCGATGATCACCTTGACTGACCTTCCATTGATGCCGGCCTTGGTGTGGAAGATATGGCATCGTTGGTCTTCTTCTTGTTGATGTTGAAGTGTCAAGACCTTGGAGACAACAAGGGCGGGGCTCGAATCCTCATTACAAAAGACTCTATCATCTTCATCCTCATTCACGCTCCGGTGCATGGCCACTTGCTCAATAGCTTCCATTTCAGCTTCACTCATTGAGTCGTAGGTGCCATCGTTGTTGAGGATCATGGTGCGCTTGTTTGAGCATTCATAGGACTTGTGGCCTCGGCCGCCGCAAGTGAAACACTTGAAGGAGCTTGTCTTGACGGTCTCATCGGTCGGAATAGATGAAGAAGCATGCGGCTTTAAGTTTCTTGTAGTAGGAGGAAGACGACTTGAACTTGACGGATGTTTCTTGTAACTTGGCTTGTCGTCGTTGCTTGGAGAGGGCTTGGTTGACGTAGATGTTGGAGGAGTTGTTGAAGCTTGATTGTTGGAGAGGCCGTATGTCTTGGATGAGTACTTGGCGTACTTGAAGTCATCTTGCACTTGTCGTTCCGCCTTGGTCGCTTGATGCACGAGCTTAATGAGGTTGGAGTAGGGTTGGAAGTCGGCGATCTTCTTGATGGGATGATTCAGTCCATTCAAGAATCATGCCATTGTTTGCTCATCATCTTCCTTTACATTGGCTCGAATCATGGCTATCTCCATTTCCTTGTAGTATTGTTCAACACTCTTTGTACCTTGCTTGAGGAGTTGTAGCTTCTTGAAGAGATCACGGTTGTAGTAGGTGGGCACAAATCGTGCTCGCATGACATCCTTCATTTGAGCCCAAGTGGTGATTGGAGGGTCACCTCTTGCTTCCTGGCGCTCAAGGACTTGTTCCCACCATATGAGCACATAGTGATGAGGACATGACTACCTTGGATATGACCAAAAATATTGCATATATGCATATTTGTCAGGTGATTTCTAGTGCAAACTATTCAATAATCTATTTATATTATCCAGAACAAAAATACTTCACATACTTTTGTGTTTTGTCTAATTGCAGGTGTATGGGACATTTGTATAATCTACATATGAAGATAAGGAAGAAAGAGATGTTTATTTGCTGTTCAAAAAGTTCTCTCACGTCACTTTTGGCCCAAGAGAAGATAGAGTCCAAGTCTCTCACGTTCTGGATTCAGATTCGGACTGCACAGACATACCTGAATCAAAACGCACACAAGTTTTTCATACGGACTCCGAATTGGGTGATTCTTTTTTTGTTGGAAACTAGATTTCGTGCACTTTCCAACCCAATTAGAATCACCTTCAAATTCGTCCGGAGCGTTGAGTTGTGGACGAAACAATCTGATGCTGCAGCAGAATCTGAGTCAAACTACAAGTCCAAAGGTGTTACATCACCTCCACTTGGGCCCATTGGCCTTGTACGACCTAGATTTAGTTTTAGGCTGCCTTGGGACGTCCTCCCACCTCCTTGGCCGCCACCCCTTGCTCCTATATAAGTAGATCCATCTAGTAGCTTTTTCCTTGGGATTTGTTTAGTTAAAAGTTAGCCATTGCAACTTCGTGTGCTTCGTTTGTGTCCAACAACCAGACCAAGACCACTTTTCGGATCCCCACCTTTATCAATACTTCATCTATATTCGCAATATTCAGATTGCTTTATCATATTCTTGCTTGTTCTTCGATTGCTTGCAGGAATAGACCTTCGTGGTCAGGTTGATTGTGCTCTGGCGTGGTCAATAACCTCTCAGAGTTGGTTTAGCGATTGCTAAGGCGCAACGTCGTGCATGTTTGTAGTCGAATCGTCAAAGTCGTCTCCACCAAATCGATAGTTATCATCTCATCGAAAGATCGGGACACCCCCGCCTATATCAAGTGGTATCAGTTTTCAGATTGCTCGGTGAGAATTTCCAGTTTTCCTAGATTAGATTTATTTTCTTACCTATTGTCCAAGAAAAAGCCACACAAAAAAAGTTAGATCTGTTCATCCTTTATCCAAGACAGTCTGAGCCTTTGCAATTTTCTATTCATTGCTTGCATAGTTGAATTATCGGTTGCATCGTCGTGTCAGTTGCTGGTCTTAGCGTCTAGTTCCTTTAGAGTTTCGAGTTCTGTTCACATTAGTCACGCCGCCGCTGCATCATTATCCCTTCCGCTGTCCACCATCCCATCCATTAATTTCCACCACGTGCTACGCACTGTTCATTGTCATAATCATAGTTGAGGTCATTCACATCTTCGCCTGATCCAATCTGCATCTTATCTAGTTTGTCTTCGAAAGAGGGAGAAAAAAAAGATAGAGGAAAAAAAGAGAGGAAAAAAAAAGAAAAAGAGAGAGAAGAAAAAGAAAAAAAAAGCGTGAGAAAAAAAAAAGAGAAGAAAAAAAATCGGATCTATCTAGAATCAATCTCGTACCTGAATTCGGATTGGAATCTGTTTTGCGCACTGTTCAGTAAAACAGGTGTATCTTCCTCATACGAAGTCCGTTTTGGCTCCGTGAGTACTCAAATTGAAGCTAGTGACGAGCCGCATCTAAATAGTTGCATAAGCTCGTTCAATATTTGACACCTCAAAATCGGCTTCTAAATAGGTCTTTTTGCCCTCTGAAGTTCGTGAACACAGCTTGTTCCAAATTTTCGGGCCAGTTCTAGAATTCTTTGACTCCTCATATCAACTCGGAATTGAGTGATTCTTTTTGCATTGGAAAACTTGAGTTAGTAGTATTCTTTGAAAGAATCTATCAGAAAATTGGCTCAAACTTTTCAAGAGGAAAGTTGGAGAGAGAGTTGTTGTATATCCTGTTTGGCAGTTGTTTTTCATCATTATCTTTACTGCCGTTGTGATCTTCACTTATATCTTGCTGTCCAGAGCTACTTAGTATCCTTCATTGATGCTAGTTGTGCTACGCCGTGACCTCATTAGTGTTCTAGGCTCGCGTCTCTAGTCCGGTCTAGCCTAGGACCAGCACAGTACCGTCGTTGAGCGTTTATTCAACATTGCATCTTTGAATTGATTATTGCTAATCTTTTGCTACCATATATAGCCAACCTAGCTCCACATATTTCTACACTGTGTATACGTACGCTCCCCTGGCAATCGCTTCACTCAATATTCGGAGTTACTTGACACCGCTGGTTGCCGATCACCGCCTGCTGCATGGTAAGAACTTGTAAGACATTGATATTTGCTTTACTGTGAGCATTTTACCACCACATCCTAGTAGTTATAGGAACATTATTTTTGGGTTTTGTTTCTTGTTCTACTAATCATGACAGGATCCAGAGTCAATTCATGGGCTTTGTCGATCGCGGGAGACGTGCCACCACCTTTGCAAATACCACAACCGTCACGAGAGGTGCACAAACATCCAAATGCACATGATCAGGTTAATGTATCTATACCACCATTTAATGGCCGTTTTAAACCTGCTTTATATATTGAATGGGAGTTCGACATAAAAAATATATTTGCTTCCCATAATTTCAATGAACATAAAAAGGTTATGGTTGCGGTTGGTTCTTTCACTGGTTATGCTTTGGTTTGGTGGAGTGAATATTGTCGGTTACACCCTGATTATATACCTACTACTTGGGATGATTTGAAACTTGCCATGCGACATACTTTCGTCCCTGCTTATTATACTCGTGACATGATTAAGAAGTTGCAACACTTAAAACAAGGTAGTGAAACTGTAACAAAATATTATGATGATTTACAAACTACCTTGTTGCATTCCTCTTTAGAAGAAAGTGAAGATGATTTTATGGATAGATTTTGGGGAGGATTAAACCATGATATTCAAGAGATACTAATTCATGAAGAGTGTTATCCTATGGACCATTTGTTTCATCTTGCTTGCAAAGCTGAACAGGAAATAAAACGACGTGTTGGCCACGAGGAGAACAAGCTCACGGTGCACATTCCAAGAGTTGATATGATTGTTCCTTCAACTACTAGGCATACTATGACAACCACATCCGTTGTTGTCAGGACTACATCACCTCCACCATGTGACACATCGCCCCTGAGAGTGGCTACATCATCTGAGTTGATCATAAGAGGTAATGACAAAGGTACTGATCTTCCATCTCTACATGAGAATGATGAATGCCTTGTCAATTTGAATGCACCATCTGATGAGCTACCCACTACTTTGATCACACCACCTATTTTAGAGGACTATGTTGATAATTTGACTTTGCCATGTGATCAAGCAACTGAAATACCAACAATTTTGAGTGCACCCATTGAATTAACTATTGATGCAAAAGAACCAATGTTTAATCATTTTGATATGACCTCTAATCTTGGTGATGATTCTGTGTTGAATGACTTATTGCATGTTTGCTGATTTAAGCATGTTGTAGCATGTAAATTTGATGCAAGTAAGGTTTATTCACCAATGTTGGGATGGTTTAATGATGAACATTGTCAATCTTTTGAAATGAATAAGAGCTTCACTTATATGTGCAAACTGAGTTGCAATATTTTCACGCCTTCTACTTCTTGTGCTAATTTTTTGGCTTTAGATTTTATGAACTATGCAAGTTACTCATCTATTCATGTGTCATATATGCAAAAATCAAGGGAAGTAAAAATGGATGACATATACATATACAACATGTACACCTTGTCTCTTTTGTTAGCCACATTTCAGATTAAGCAACGCCGAGGACGGCTTTTTTTTCAAGAAGGGGAGGATGATGAGGACATGACTACCTTGGATATGACCAAAAATATTGCATATATGCATATTTGTCAGGTGATTTCTAGTGCAAACTATTCAATAATCTATTTATGTTATCCAGAACAAAAATACTTCACACACTTTTGTGTTTTGTCTAATTGCAGGTGTATGGGACATTTGTACAATCCGCATATGAAGATAAGGAAGAAAGAGATGTTTATTTGCTGTCCAAAAAGTTCTCTCACGTCACTTTTGGCCCAAGAGAAGATAGAGTCCAAGTCTCTCACGTTCTGGATTCAGATTCAGACTGCACAGACACACCTGACTCAAAACGCACACAAGTTTTTCATACGGACTCCGAATTGGGTGATTCTTTTTTTATTGGAAACTAGATTTCGTGCACTTTCCAACTCAATTGGAATCACCTTCAAATTCGTCCGGAGCGTTGAGTTGTGGACGAAACAATCTGATGCTGCAGCAGAATCCGAGTCAAACTACAAGTCCAAAGGTGTTACATCACCTCCACTTGGGCCCATTGGCCTTGTACGACCTAGATTTAGTTTTAGGCTGCCTTGGGACGTCCTCCCACCTCCTTGGCCGCCACCCCTTGCTCCTATATAAGTAGATCCATCTAGTAGCTTTTCCTTGGGATTTGTTTAGTTAAAAGTTAGCCATTGCAACTTCGTGTACTTCGTTTGTGTCCAACGACCAGACCAAGACCGCTTACGGATCCCCACCTTTATCAATACTTCATATATACTCGCAATATTCAGATTGCTTTTATCATATTCTTGCTTGTTCTTCGATTGCTTGCAGGAATAGACCTTCGTGGTCAGGTTGATTGTGCTCCGGCGTGGTCAATAACCTCTCGGAGTTGGTTTAGCGATTGCTAAGGCGCAACGTCGTGCACGTTCGTAGTCGGATCGTCAAAGTCGTCTCCACCAAATCGATAGTTATCATCTCATCGAAAGATCGGGACACCCCCGCCTCTATCAAGTGGTATCAGTTTTCAGGTTGCTCGGTGAGAATTTCCAGTTTTCCTAGATTAGATTTATTTTCTTACCTATTGTCCAAGAAAAATCCACAACAAAGAGTTAGATCTATTCATCCTTTGTCCAAGCCAGTCTGAGCCTTTGCAATTTTCTTTTCATTGCTTGCATAGTTGAATTATCGGTTGCATCGTCGTGTCGAGTTGCTGGTCTTAGTGTCTAGGTCGTTTAGAGTTTCGAGTTCTGTTCACATTAGTCACGCCACCGCTGCATTATTATCTCTTCCGTTGTCCACCACCACATCCTAGTAGTTATAGGAACATTATTTTTGGGTTTTGTTTCTTGTTCTACTAATCATGACAGGATCCAGAGTCAATTCATGGGCTTTGTCGATCGCGGGAGACGTGCCACCACCTTTGCAAATACCACAACCGTCACGAGAGGTGCACAAACATCCAAATGCACATGATCAGGTTAATGTATCTATACCACCATTTAATGGCCGTTTTAAACCTGCTTTATATATTGAATGGGAGTTCGACATAAAAAATATATTTGCTTCCCATAATTTCAATGAACATAAAAAGGTTAAGGTTGCGGTTGGTTCTTTCACTGGTTATGCTTTGGTTTGGTGGAGTGAATATTGTCGGTTACACCCTGATTATATACCTACTACTTGGGATGATTTGAAACTTGCCATGCGACATACTTTCGTCCCTGCTTATTATACTCGTGACATGATTAAGAAGTTGCAACACTTAAAACAAGGTAGTGAAACTGTAACAAAATATTATGATGATTTACAAACTACCTTGTTGCTTTCCTCTTTAGAAGAAAGTGAAGATGATTTTATGGATAGATTTTGGGGAGAGATTAAACCGTGATATTCAAGAGATACTAATTCATGAAGAGTGTTATCCTATGGACCATTTGTTTCATCTTGCTTGCAAAGCTGAACAAAAAATAAAACGACGTGTTGGCCACGAGGAGAACAAGCGCACGGTGCACATTCCAAGAGTTGATATGATTGTTCCTTCAATTACTAGGCATACTATGACAACCACATCCGTTGTTGTCAGGACTACATCACCTCCACCATGTGACACATCGCCCCCGAGAGTGGCTACATCATCTGAGTTGATCATAAGAGGTAATGACAAAGGTACTGATCTTCCATCTCTACATAAGAATGATGAATGCCTTGTCAATTTGAGTGCACCATCTGATGAGCTACCCACTACTTTGATCACACCACCTATTTTAGAGGACTACGTTGATAATTTGACTTTGCCATGTGATCAAACAACTGAAATACCAACAATTTTGAGTGCACCCATTGAATTAACTATTGATGCAAAAGAACCAATGTTTAATCATTTTGATATGACCTCTAATCTTGGTGATGATTCTGTGTTAAATGACTTATTGCATGTTTGCTTATTTAAGCATGTTGTAGCATGTAAATTTGATGCAATTAAGGTTTATTCACCAATGTTGGGATGGTTTAATGATGAACATTGTCAATCTTTTGAAATGAATAAGTGCTTCACTTATATGTGCAAACTGAGTTGCAATATTTTCATGCCTTCTACTTCTTGTGCTAATTTTTTGGCTTTAGATTTTATGAACTATGCAAGTTACTCATCTATTCATGTGTTATATATGCAAAAATCAAGGGAAGTACAAATGGATGACATATACATATACAACATGTACACCTTGTCTCTTTTGTTAGCCACATTTCAGATTAAGCAACGCCGAGGACGGCTTTATTTTCAAGAAGGGGAGGATGATGAGGACATGACTACCTTGGATATGACCAAAAATATTGCATATATGCATATTTGTCAGGTGATTTCTAGTGCAAACTATTCAATAATCTATTTATGTTATCCAGAACAAAAATACTTCACACACTTTTGTGTTTTGTCTAATTGCAGGTGTATGGGACATTTGTACAATCCACATATGAAGATAAGGAAGAAAGAGATGTTTATTTGCTGTTCAAAAAGTTCTCTCACGTCACTTTTGGTCCAAGAGAAGATAGAGTCCAAGTCTCTCACGTTCTGGATTCAGATTCGGACTGCACAGACATACCTGACTCAAAACGCACACAAGTTTTTCATACGGACTCCGAATTGGGTGATTCTTTTTTTGTTGGAAACTAGATTTCGTGCACTTTCCAACCCAATTGGAATCACCTTCAAATTCGTCCGGAGCGTTGAGTTGTGGACGAAACAATCTGATGCTGCAGCAGAATCTGAGTCAAACTACAAGTCCAAAGGTGTTACATCACCTCCACTTGGGCCCATTGGCCTTGTACGACCTAGATTTAGTTTTAGGCTGCCTTGGGACGTCCTCCCACCTCCTTGGCCGCCACCCCTTGCTCCTATATAAGTAGATCCATCTAGTAGCTTTTTCCTTGGGATTTGTTTAGTTAAAAGTTAGCCATTGCAACTTCGTGTGCTTCGTTTGTGTCCAACAACCAGACCAAGACCACTTTTCGGATCCCCACCTTTATCAATACTTCATCTATATTCGCAATATTCAGATTGCTTTATCATATTCTTGCTTGTTCTTTGATTGCTTGCAGGAATAGACCTTCGTGGTCAGGTTGATTGTGCTCTGGCGTGGTCAATAACCTCTCAGAGTTGGTTTAGCGATTGCTAAGGCGCAACGTCGTGCATGTTTGTAGTCGAATCGTCAAAGTCGTCTCCACCAAATCGATAGTTATCATCTCATCAAAAGATCGGGACACCCCCGCCTCTATCACACATAGTCTTGGAACTCAAGTGATGCCATTGCGATCTTCTTCTCTTCCTCATAGTTGTGCAAATGAAAGATTTTGTCAACCTTCAATTCCCATGAGAGGTATTCTTCCGGATCATTGCTTCCATTGAACTTGGACATTGTGAATTTGAGCTTTCCATAGCGTTGCTCTTCATCTTGATAGCGGTTGTGATGTCGCTCTTGCCTTGGAAAGTCCTCGAATGCTCGTTCCTCATGATGTCTCTCTTGGCGTGGAGGAGGGTCTTGAAGCACTTGTTCCACTTGGTGTCGCTCTTGTTGCATTTGGGGTTGAGGTGGAGCTCGACGAGCTTGTCGAGGAGCTTGAGAAGCTTGATGGTGCACACGTGGTTGATAGTTCCTCTCTTGTATTTCTTCTCGAAGGGCTTCCTCTTGATTGCGCCGTTCGCGATTGCGGTTGGCGATGGCTCGACTTGATTCTTGAAGGGCACGTTCCGCCTCAAGAGCTTGTGCTTCACGTTGTTGTTGTTGAAGACGTTGGGCCTCGGCGTCTTGCTCCTCTTGGTGTCGACGTGCTCGTTCTTCTTCTTCTTGACGACGAAGGCGTTGTCTTTCTTGAGCTTGAGCAAAAGCGACTTGGTTTGCTTGAGGACGAGGAACTTGCTCATCGACTTGCTGTTGGGATTGCTTGACGTGTAGCGGGTCTCGAGATGCATGACGGTCTTGACGCGCGGCTCGTCGAAGAATGGTCGATGACGGTGTACTTGAGCCGGAGAATGTGTCGTCGGAGTGTCGACTTGAGTGGCTCCGTCTTGAGTAGGAAGGCGTTGAAGGAGGCCGGTTAACCAACAAAGCTCGGATCTCGTCCATTCTTGCATCGTTCTCTTGCTTGTGCGCGTCGAGCTTGTTGTCAAAGTAGTCTCGTGTACGTTGCTTGGAGAGTCGCAAGTCGGTGGCGAGGTTGTCGATGCGGTCGTTCATTGCTTGTTGCTCTTGATGTAGAGCTCATTGTGCACTAAAGGGGTGGCTCTTGGTGACGAATGATGACATGTCGTCGTCTTGCTCGATGAAGAGTGGGTTGGTAGAGGAACTTGGCCTATCCATCATAAGAAAGTGGTGGTGAGTAGGAAAATGAGAGAACAAAACCAAAGTTACCTTTTCCGAAGATTGTGGATGTAACAAGTATGATCCCACATGATGTTACAATAGGGGAATTGGTACCGGGAATTGTTTCTCACACCTACAAGTAAATGGTCTATGGAGGAGCTTGGTTAGGAAAGGCACAAATAATTCAAGCAAATGTTAGTCAAGATGTTGATAAAGTTGAGAAGATTCACAAATGGCAAATAAGACCAATAGATCAACCTCCAAGATAACACGAGGAACACACACACGGAAGATAAATGGGATCTGCACAACCAAGGGGTGAGCTCAAAGATATCGAAAAATGGGAAAAGCTCTTGTCGTACAGATACTAGAGAGACGCTAGCTCGATTGCACTAATGGGCTAGATACGCTAGTGCACCAACCTAATAGAGAATCCACTCGTCTCACTAACCCAAGTAAGCATATGTATGTGGTGACCAAGATGATGCGCGTATGCTAAGAGGCTCAATGCTATTGCTTATAAGCTCTTTGCTTCTCTTTTTTTTTCAACTATGCCATGATGCTTGATATGCGAGCCACACAACGAGGTAACAAGTAGTCAATGCACGGGATGGACAGAACACTAAATGGTTGTAACGCCCCGGATCCGATGCGCCAGGTGTCTGCCAGTTATTCGCCGTAGTTGCCATGTCTTTTGCTTGCGTGTTGCATTTTATCATGTCATCATGTGCATTTCATTTTGCATACGTGTTCGTCTCATGCATCTGTGCATTTTCCCCGTTGTTCGTTTTTCAATCCGGCACTCCTATGTCCTCCGACGTCCCCCTTTTGTCTCTCGTTGTGAGCGGGTGTTAAACGTTCTTGGAATGGACTGAGTCTTGTCAAGCGGCCTTGGTATACCACCGGCAGACCGCCTGTCAAGTTTCGTGCCATTTGGAGTCCGTTTGATACTCCAACGGTTAACCGGGTAACCGTAAAAGCCCCTTTTGTCTTGCAGCCCAACACCCCTCCAAAGTGGCCCAAAACCCATCCTAACCCCCTCCATGCTCTCGGTCGTTCGATCACGATCGCGTGGCCAAAAACCGCTCCTCATTTGGACTCTCCTAGCTCCCCCTACCTATATAAACACCCCTCCCCCGAAATTCGCGGATCAGTCCCTGTCCAAACCCTAGTCTTCTTCATCCCCGCGCCGCCGGACACGTCCGCACCGCCGCCGGACATGTCCGCCCGTCGCCCCCGACCAATCCGGCCTCGCCACGTCGCCCCTGGCGGCCCTCTCTCTCCTCCCTACGTCGCCACGTGGCCCGCGCCGCCGCCCCGCGCCGCCGAGGCCCAGGCCAGGCCCGCCCCGGGCCGAACCGGGCCCTAACCGCGCCAGTAGGCGCCCGAGCTGCCCCGCTGCTCCCGAGCCCTCCCGCTCGATCCAATCGGGAGCGGAGCGCTCGCCGCCTCCCCTGGCTCCGCAAGCCCACGCCGGCCGGCCACCGGAGCCCGCCACCGGCGAGCACCTCCGTCCAGGTCGTGCCGCCCCTGTCTCTCCTCCCTCCTTCCATCCCGTGTTTCTCCCTCTCCCTCATGATCTCTCTCTGTCCCGAGCTTTGCAGGCCGCCATGGATGGCCGCCTCGATCTACGCGCTCGCGCCGCCCCAAGCCGCCCCATCACCGGGAATGGATTGCCCCGATCCCGATCTACCCATTCAGGGCCTTCCCGGCGCTTGCCGGAGTCTCACGTCCCCTCCCCGCCGCCGTTGACTTCCGCCGGAGTGGTTCTGTATGAGGGTAGCAGCCAATCCCGTCCCGCGTTGACTTTCGCGGAGGTAATTTTGACCAAGTCCCTGAGATCTGCAACATTTTCATGCCCTGTTCATCATGCCATATCTCTATGCATACTTCTCCGTTTCGTGCGTGTAATATATCGAAATGTTCGCTGTGAGATGCTCTACATTTCATTCCATTGCATCATGTTCATTTGAGTCCATCTTGTTGCCCGAATCATCGTTGCAAGAGTGCTATATGATGTTGTCTGCTGTCTGTTAACAGAACTTGCTCATTTGTCATTTTTGCCATGATTGATGTGTGCATCCTATGAGGTTGATGTCTACATGTGTTTTGAACTATGCCATGTCTTCTTTACATAGGTGCTTACCATGTATTTTTGTGATCAATGTGGTGACTAGCACAAGTATGCAAACTAGGCTTCGTGATAATCCTGATTTTAGTCCCTGTTCTGCTGTTATTTTGATGCCATGTAAACTTGATGGTACAGAGAGATCCATGCATATTTTGAGATACTTCAGTAAGGATGTTTTGAACATATGGTAATGCTCTATCCATTCATGCCCCTGTTTGAAATTATGGAGTAGTATAGCATGTCATTTTCTTACTCTACTTTTGCTACAAAATGTTTCCTGGCAGATTGTTTACATGTTATTCAATTTTGCAAGGTTGTTGTAGTTGATCCTTGCATGTTATGAACTTGTTCTTGCCTTCGTTTGTTTCATAAACATGTCTTCTTGCTGATGCTATGCTTATCTTGTCATGTAATGACTTGTGGTGAGTGAATCAAGCTTGTTAAGTAGGGTACTTGCTGTTGCTGTTTTGCTAGGCTGAATCTGTTATTTCGTGATGCTATGTAAACCTATTGCTACAAGTCATTCTATGCATAATCTGGAGATGTTCACTAAGGGTATTTTGTTATACATGTCATGCTCTATCCATCCATGCTCCTGATTGCAATTATAGCCTGTTGTAGCTTGTTGTTTCCTTGCTCCAAAGTTGCTAAATAATGTTGCTGTCAGCCTGTTAACATTAAGTTCAGTTGTTGCCATGCTTGTTGTTAGTGGTCCATGTACCCTATGAACTTGCTATTGCCATGCTTAGCTTCACAAACATGTCTTCATACTGTTGGTTGCCTTGCCATGCCATGTATTGCTCTGTGGTGAGTTGTACAAGCTCACCAACATGCCTTCTTATTGTTGTTCCTGCCATGTTTGAATCTATAATATAACTTGCCATGTTTACATGGGTGCCACCATATCTTCTGATCCTTTTTGGCTCATGGTCAGTAAGGGACTTTTGTTCTATGCATTTAGTAGATTCATGCCATGCCTTTGTTTGCCATTATAAGTTCCTGTAGCATGTTGTTTGATAGCTCTAAACATTGCAACCTGATGCTATTTTCTGCAAAGTCTGAACTGTTATTATTTGCAATCTTGCCATGTGTGTTTTAGCATGTCCTAGTAGTTTCTGGAGATAGCTCAGTGTTCATGTTTTGTTATGCTTTACCTGTACATCATGTCCATTCCTCTTGTTTTCATATTGTGGCACTGTAGCATATTGTTTTGATGCTTGCAATATGCCTAGTTGCTGTTTTGGACAGATTGTTGTTATGACTTGTATAGAGTGTATGTGTGGAACCGTTGCTCCGTTTTGAGTGTGCTTTATATGAAACTTGCTTAGAATTGCATGTAGTTCCATATTATCATATTGCATCCATGTTTTTTGAGGTGTTTGCTTGATGTTTGTATGCATTTTGCATCAATGCCATGTTTAACTTGTTTTGCTCATATCTTCTAGGTCGTAGCTCCGAATTAAATGAACCTTATATGTAACTTGACTAGAATCGAGTGTTGATCATCTTTGTGCATCTTAACTTGCTGTTTAACAACTTGAACATAAGGTTTATTCAGATCTGGACCAATTTCGAAATATGCATATGAGGACTTACCGGAATTGTTATATGTTGTTCCCGGCCTCATTTAAACTTGCCTTGATGTGTTGCTCTTGTTTGCATCATCTCTTGCCATGAGTAGTTTCATGTAGCCATGTCATGCATCATGCTTGGTTGTGCATCATGTCTTATATATGTGTGGTGTGTTTACCATGTTGTGTGCTTCTTTTCGATAGTTCCCGTATCGTTGCGATCGTGAGGATTCGTTCGTCTACGCTTGGTTCGGCTTCATCCGTTCATCTTCTTCATGGACTCGTTCTTCTTCCTTGCGGGATTTCAGGCAAGATGACCGCTACCCTGGATCTCACTACTATCACTGCTATGCTAGTTGCTTCGTTCTATCGCTATGCTGCGCTACCTATCACCTGTTTATCAAGCCTCCCAAATTGCCATGAACCTCTAACCTTTGACACCCTTCCTAGCAAACCATTGCTTGGCTATGTTACCGCTTTGCTCAACCCTCTTATAGTGTTGTTAGTTGCAGGTGAAGTTGAAGATTGCTCCATGACGGACAGGATTATGTTGGGATATCACAATATCTCTTATTTAATTAATGCATCTATATATTTGGTAAAGGGTGGAAGGCTCGGCCTTATGCCTGGTGTTTTGTTCCACTCTTGCCGCCCTAGTTTCTGTCATACCGGTGTTATGTTCCCGGATTTTGCGTTCCTTACGCGGTTGGGTGATTTATGGGACCCCCTTGACAGTTCGCTTTGAATAAAACTCCTCCAGCAAGGCCCAACATTGGTTTTACCATTTGCGTCACCATCACCTACATTTCTCTTGGGAGTAATTAACCCGAGGGTCATCTTTATTTTAGCCCCCCCGGGCCAATGCTTGTTTAAGTGTTGGTCCAAACCAAGCGATGTCTGGCGCCCCCTGGGCAACCAGGGTCTATGCCAACCCGTCGTCTTGCTCATCCGGTGTGCCCTGAGAACGAGATATGTGCAGCTCCTATCGGGATTGTCGGCACAACGGGCGGTCTTGCTGGTCTTGTTTTACCATTGTCGAAAGGTCTTGTAAACCGGGATTCCGAGTCTGATCGGGTCTTCCTGGGAGAAGGTATATCCTTCGTTGATCGCGAGAGCTTATCATGGGCTAAGTTGGGACACCCCTGCAGGGTATAAACTTCTGAAAGCCGTGCGTGCGGTTATAGGCAGATGGGAATTTGTTAATGTCCGGTTGTAGATAACTTGACACCAGATCCGAATTAAAACGCATCAACTGTGTGTGTAGCCGTGATGGTCTCTTTTCGGCGGAGTCCGGGAAGTGAACGCGGTTTTGGGTTATGTTTGACGTAAGTAGGAGTTCAGGATCACTTCTTGATCATTGCTAGCTTCACGACCGTTCCATTTGCTCTCTTCTCGCTCTTATTTCTGTATGTTAGCCACCATATATGCTTAGTCGCTGCTACAACCTCACCACTTTACCCCTTCCATTCCCATTAAGCTTTGCTAGTCTTGATACCCATGGTAATGGGATTGCTGAGTCCTCGTGGCTCACAGATTACTACAACAACAGTTGCAGGTACAGGTTTTGCAATGATCTTGACACGAGAGCGATGTTTGCTCGTTTGGAGTTCTTCTTCTGCTTCTTCTTCGATCAGGGGATAGGTTCCAGGTCGGCAGCCTGGGCTAGCAGGGTGGTTGTCATTTGAGTTTCTGTTTGTGTTTCATCCGTAGTCGGATGATGCTCTTATGTATGATGGTGTTATTCGTGTGGCATTGTATGCCTCTTGTATGTATCCCCATCTATTATGTAATGTTGATGTAATGATATCCACCTTGCAAAAGTGTTTCAATATGCGGTTCTATCCTTGGTGGGACCTTCGAGTCTCTTTAGGATAGTATCGCATATTGGGCGTGACAATGGTGCACTAAGGCGTGGCCCGACAATACTCAACAAGCTAGTCTCGATGAGTAAGCTACGCAAAAGGGCTCAAAGCTATCAAGTTAATGGCGAGGGAGTACAAGGTGTCGTCGAGGTTACCGTCCTTGCTTACGGTTGAAGATGATCTTGTCGAAACTAATGTGTTGTCCGAGTCGATGATTGGTGGCAATGATGACCAACTAGCGCCTAAGTAGCCGAAACACCTTAGGACACAAGAGAAATCGCAATCGAACACTCAAACAAACACGTGGAATGGTGTGGAAGAACACAAGAAGTGGTGGTGGAACGAAATGAGAAAAACAAAAAAATGGCCGAAGGTTCCTACATAGCCCGTGCGCACGGGGTAAGTGAGGCCCGTGTGCACGGGGTCCCATGGGCACGGGGTCCCGATGGCCCGTGTGCACGGGGTATCCCGATAGCGGAAGAACTGATCTGATTTCGTGGTGATTGCAAGTTTTTGGAGAAATTCGAATGGTGGAAAGGTGGGGATGATGGTGGAGGGGTAGATCCAGTTGCCGAACACCAAATTCATGGATCAAAACAACCAAATCTCACAAGATCAACAAATTGCAAGAAAAAATTTTGGGGCTATTTTTGGTGGGGATTTTCGAATTAGGACGAAAAACAACAAAATCAAGCTAGAAGTGGAAGGTAGGGACTCCAAGATGTGAATCAACGTGGCTCATGATACCAACATGATGTAGGGTAGAACCCTAGGAAGGACCTTTTCACACTTGGAGGGAAAAAAAGGAGGGAAACCACAAGAACAACAAGAACACAAAGATGAACACAAGAGGCGATCACTCCAACAATTCCCGATTACACATCCACTAGGGTAACAACACAAGATCCACAAGTCACAAACTCAATCAAAGGAAAGATACAATGGCAAAGTTCATCCCAAATCCAAAGGAAGAGGGGTCTTGATGGTAGTCTTCTCCCAATTGAGGTCTTGAAATCCTCAAGGATTCTTCCCTATGGGGTCTTGATCCTCAAAGAGGGAAGGTAATGGAGCAAAGCTCACCAAGATCTCAGCTAATACTTTGCTAACCCTAAACATGGTCCTAGGTACGGAATATATAGCCTTGGGGTCGAAGGAGAAGAAGGGGAGCCGAAGATGCAATCTCAGCCGGCCATCCTGGGAGGCCCGTGCGCACGGGGTAAGTTGGGCCCGTGTGCACGGGGTCCCGTGGGCACGGTACAGGCCCGTCCGCACGGGGTGCTTCAGCGCCAGCTTCCTCTGTAGTCCGTGGGCACGGGGTCTCGGGGGCCCGTGCGCACGGGGTCACCTGGGACTTCCTGTATTGCTGCTGTTGCACTCCGTCTTGATTCGTACGGCCTTGGGGTGGTCCTCCTTCTTGGCGATGCTCCAAAGCTCCTTGGTGGTGTTCCTCTTCATACCTAAGGAGGCATAGCATATTTTGGTGAGGTAGTAGACATGTTCCATTTGTGTCCATATGCAAGTCTAGTAGGAAGGAGTTCACCTCGGTTTCCAAAGCACGTGCTCTAGCTCTTGTCATGGGTCCTCGTGGGGTTGGATGTGTCGATGTAGAGTCCATGGGGATGATGGAAGGATGCTCCCCATCAATCTTCCTAAACTGAAACTGAATATTCCACCATTTCAGGGTAGATATGTTCCTGATATATATCTTACTTGGGAGTTAGAAACTGAACAACGATTTACATGTTTACAATATCCTGAGGAGAGACGTGTTCCTGCTGCTGTTTGTGCTTTCACTAGCTTTGCATGTGTTTGGTGGTCTTAACATTGTAGATTATATCCTATTCCAGCTACTTGGGCTGCTTTGAAAACTGATATGCGTACTCGTTGGGTTCCGCCATATTATCAACGTGAATTGCTTCAAAAATTGCAGCGTTTAAGACAAGGGAAAAATTCTGTAGAAGAATATTATCAGGAATTACAAACTGGCATGATTAGATGTGGTATTGTTGAGGAGAATGAAGCTATGCTTGCACGTTTTCTGGGTGGATTAAATAGAGAGATTCAGACCATTCTAGACTATAAGGAGTATACTAATATCACTCGTTTATTCCATCTTGCTTGTAAAGCTGAACGTGTAGTGCAGGATCGACAAGCATTGGGGCGAACTAACTTTTCTGCAGGCCGACCTTCATCATGGACACCACGTGCATCTTCTACTTCAACTGCACCAGCACCTCCATCCGGTGCCACCTCCAGCCGTGATACAAGAAAACAGGCACAACCACCATTATCTTCCAAGAGCGCACCTGCGGGTCCTGCATAGCGTTCTTCTTCTTCCATGGCATCAACAGGGCACACAAGTGATATTATTTGTCGTCGTTGTAAGGGAGGAGGTCATTATGCGAGGGAATGCAAATCTCCGCGTGTGATGATTGCTACCGCGGATGGTGGATATGAGTCCGCTAGTGACTATGATGAAGAGACATTGGCTCTTATTACACGTGAAGAACATGGTGGAGATGATTCTGATCATGAGACGCAATACATGGCTCCTGAAGACGCTGACAGGTATGAATGTTTAGTTGCTCAACGTGTTTTGAGTGTGCAGGTCACACAAGCTGAGCAAAATCAGAGGCACAATTTGTTCCATACCAAGGGAGTTGTGAAGGAACGTTCTGTGCGCGTCATCATAGACGGAGGGAGCTGCAACAACTTGGCTAGCATGGAGATGGTGGAGAAGCTTTCTCTCACCACAAGACCACATCCACATCCTTACTACATCCAATGGTTCAACAACATCGGCAAGGTTAAGGTAACACGTACTGTTCGTGTGCATTTTAGTATCTCTACATATGCTGATTATGTTGATTGTGATGTGGTACCTATGCAAGCATGTTCCTTATTACTTGGTAGACCATGGCAATTTGATAAAAATTCTGTACACCATGGTAGAAACAATCACTATACTCTTGTTCATAAGGATAAAAATATTACTTTGCTTCCTATGACTCCTGATTCCATTTTGAAAGATGATATTAATAGAGCTAATAAAGCACAACAGGAGAAGAATAAGAGTGAAAATCAGATTGTGGCAAAAGAATTTGAGCAACAAATGAAGCCTAATAATAAACCATCTAGTGTTGCTTCTGAAATTAAATTGAAAAGTGCATGTTTATTTGCCACCAAATCTGATATTGATGAGCTAGATTTCAGCAAATCTGTTAGCTATGCTTTTGTGTGCAAAGAGGCATTATTTTCATTCGAGGACGTGCCTTCCTCTTTGCCTCCTGCTGTCACTAACATTTTGCAGGAGTTCGCTGACGTCTTTCCACAAGACGTGCCACCGGGATTACCGCCTATTCGAGGGATTGAGCATCAGATTGACTTAATTCCCGGTGCTTCACTGCCAAACCGTGCACCATACCGTACCAATCCAGAGGAGACGAAGGAGATTATGCGTCAAGTACAAGAGCTTCTCGACAAAGGTTATATAGGCGAATCCCTTAGTCCTTGTGCTGTTCCTATTATTCTAGTGCCGAAAAAGGATGGTACATCACGTATGTGTGTTGATTGTAGAGGCATTAATAATATTACTATTCGTTATCGTCATCCTATTCCTAGGCTAGATGATATGCTTGATGAATTGAGTGGCTCTACAATATTCTCCAAAGTTGATTTGCATAGTGGCTACCATCAAATTCGTATGAAATTGGGAGATGAATGGAAAACAACATTTAAAACTAAGTTTGGATTATATGAGTGGTTAGTCATGCCTTTTGGGTTAACTAATGCACCTAGTACTTTCATGAGATTAATGAACGAAGTTTTACGTGCTTTCATTGGACGATTTGTGGTAGTTTACTTTGATGACATATTGATTTATAGCAGATCTTTGGAAGAACATTTGGAACATTTACGTGCTGTTTTTATTGCTCTACGTGATGTGATAGAGGCAAAGGTGTCCCGTCTTTCGATGAGATGGTGGATTTCGCTTTGGTGGAAGTCGACTTTGACGATCCGACTACGAACGTGCGAGGACGTCGCGCCTTAGCAATCGCTAAACCAACTCCGAGAGGTTATTGACCACGCCGGAGCACGATCAACCTGACCACGAGGGTCTGTTTCCTGCGAGCAAACGAAGAACAAGCAAGAAACTAAGATTGCAATCTGGATATTGCGAATATAAGATGAAGCTTTATTGATCAAGGTGGGGTTCTGTGACGCCTTTGTCTGGTCGTTGAACACAAACGAAGTACGCGAAGTTGCAGCTATGGCGAACTTTTAATCTAAACAAAACCCAAAGTCTAAACGATGCCCTAAGGGCTGTATATATGGAGGAAGAGGAGGGAATTTCGTGGCCCTTGGTGGAGGAGTCCGAAATCAACCCTATCTCTTGTTTCCCCACACATACGGACTCTAAAAATAGCCTATACTTATGTATTTCGAAATTACATGGGCCTGGCCCAATAATAAGGTGACGCGGCACCTAAAATAGCCTCGGGACGAAATTTATGAAGTGGCATCTTGTATATTTCGTCCAAGGCTTCATGCACCCATTATGGTGGCTTCAAAGTCCTGAAATCATCACTTGTAACTCCGTTCTTGTTCCCCTTGCGCATGCCATCATCTCCATGCTTGTTCTTGCTCCAATGTTCATCCTTCTCCAAGCTAGGCCCTTCATTTGTAAGCAAAACAAATGTATCCAATTTAGGCAGCATCATATTCTCATGAACATTAGAATCATTACCAAGAAACGAAAGTACCTGGTAATTTAGTTGGCGTGCACGAGCTCTAGTAATTGGTCCAGTATGTATAGCAGCAGGGGCTGTGGGTGTAACAATTGTATTGATGTCCTCCTCATCCTCCCCTTCTTGAAATGAAGTCGTCCTCGACGGAAGTTCATCTTCCCCACCCAAATAAAGCTTCAAATCTGCAATGTTAAAAGTGGGACTAACCCCAAAATCTGCAGGCAGCTCAAGTTTATATGCATTATCATTTATTTTCTCTAACACCTTAAAGGGACCATCAGCACGTGGCATTAGCTTTGATTTGCGCAAATCAGGAAATCTATCCTTACGCAAATGTAACCAAACAAGATCTCCAGGTGCAAACACAACATGTTTTCTACCCTTATCTCCAGCAAGTTTATATTTAGCATTCATACGCTCAATGTTTTCCTTAGTTAACTCATGCATTTTTAAAATCAATTCAGCACGTTGTTTAGCATCAAAATTAACCTTCTCCGGAGATGGAAGAGGCAACAAATCAATAGGTGCACGAGGTAGGAAACCATACACAACTTCAAAAGGGCACATCTTAGTAGTAGAATGCAATGAACGATTATAAGCAAATTCAATATGAGGCAAGCATTCCTCCCACATTTTCTTATTATTCTTCAAAACAGCCCTAAGCATAGTAGACAACGTTCTATTGACTACTTCAGTTTGTCCATCAGTTTGGGGGTGACAAGTAGTACTAAAAAGCAGTTTAGTCCCCAACTTAGCCCATAAACATCTCCAAAAGTGGCTAAGAAATTTAGTATCACGATCTGAAACAATAGTATTTGGCACACCATGCAAGCAAATAATTTCACGAAAGAACAAATCAGCAACATTAACAGCATCATCGCTTTTATGACATGGTATAAAGTGTGCCATTTTCGAGAATCTATCCACGACAACAAATATGCTATCTGATGAGGACATCAATACAATTGTTACACCCACAGCCCCTGCTGCTATACATACTGGACCAATTACTAGAGCTCGTGCACGCCAACTAAATTACCAGGTACTTTCGTTTCTTGGTAATGATTCTAATGTTCATGAGAATATGATGCTGCCTAAATTGGATACATTTGTTTTGCTTACAAATGAAGGGCCTAGCTTGGAGAAGGATGAACATTGGAGCAAGAACAAGCATGGAGATGATGGCATGCGCAAGGGAAACAAGAACGGAGTTACAAGTGATGATTTCAGGACTTTGAAGCCACCATAATGGGTGCATGAAGCCTTGGACGAAATGTACAAGATGCCACTTCATAAATTTCGTCCCGAGGCTATTTTAGGTGCTGCGTCACCTTATTATTGGGCCAGGCCCATGTAATTTCGAAATACATAAGTATAGGCTATTTTTAGAGTCCGTATGTGTGGGGAAACAAGAGATAGGGTTGATTTCGGACCCCTCCACCAAGGGCCACGAAATTCCCCCCTCTTCCTCCATATATACAGCCCTTAGGGCATCGTTTAGACTTTGGGTTTTGTTTAGATTAAAAGTTCGCCATAGCTGCAACTTCGCGTACTTCGTTTGTGTTCAACGACCAGACAAAGGCGTCACAGAACCCCACCTTGATCAATAAAGCTCTCATCTTATATTCGCAATATCCAGATTGCAATCTTAGTTTCTTGCTTGTTCTTCGTTTGCTCGCAGGAAACAGACCCTCGTGGTCAGGTTGATCGTGCTCCGGCGTGGTCAATAACCTCTCGGAGTTGGTTTAGCGATTGCTAAGGCGCGACGTCCTCGCACGTTCGTAGTCGGATCGTCAAAGTCGACTTCCACCAAAGCGAAATCCACCATCTCATCGAAAGACGGGACACCTTTGCCTCTATCAATGAGGCACATGATAAACATGGCAAAAGCAACAAGGATCTCCACCAAGCATGCAAATACACATAGAAGTATCATAATGGTGAATCATGGGTAGATGCAAGCAAGGGTCACAATTGCATGGCAAAGGCATAGAAACAAGCATAACATGCGAAGTGAACACACTAGAATGGGCATAAGGTGACAAGTGGTAGATAGCCCATAGTCGTGGAGCCAAGTAGAAGAGATGCGCGTAGTCCTTGCGAGAAGGGAACGGTGGTAAGGATAGTCCACAGGATCCCAAAGCATCGTTGCTCTCAAGAGCTCGTTTCGTCAACTCTTGGGATTGAGAGGTTGACGAGTATACATGAGTACCTACACAAAACAAAGACAAAGGGAAAATTGTGTGTGCGTGGTAGATGTACACATCATCCATCATGATGTGCAAGTGCGTGTGTTTGTTAGCACAAAATATCCAACGCTCAAATAAATGAGATGCGTGATATAGAAACATGTCATCCATCATGATTGGTTTGTTATTATGTATAGCATAATGGAGACTCAAATTATGTAATGCATCACGAGCAATATCTAGAGCATTGTGATTCATGGAATTCATATGATGTACACTATCATGAGAATCATGCAAAGTATGAAATGCATCAAGATCTCCTAATATGTATGAGGAAACTATGGGGGTCTCCTCATGAGCAAGAGTAGAAACATCACGTGGAGAGTATTGACAACATCCAAAACAATGCATATTTGGAACAATGTGATCATGGCATGACATAGTAGATGAATTGCGCAAATCATGTAAAGGAAGCATTGCAATATCATCACAAGAGAAGCAAAAGTGATGCGGAGCATCCTACGGTCATCACCATGTCAAGAGTCCGTTTGGCAAGTGACACGTGCGACCTCTACTTCTCATACATTAAGGTGAATCTTCTCCTTTACACGTGTTCACTTAACCCCTTCGAGGATGGTATACTACTTGACACTCCACTCGTGTGCATGCATAGGTATTGCCGGAGCTTCACGGATGACAAGGAGGAGTGCAAGAACCAAGGAACAACTACACCATCCATGAGGGAAGCATGGAAGAGAAGACGGAAGAAGAAGGAGCTGCGGAGGCTTCAGCGACCGGACGACCGGAAACCTCCGGACGTCCGACAAGTCCCAGCGCACGGACGACTGACACCGAACGGATGACCGGTGCCACGGCGACAGAACGATATTTACGGAAGTCCGAAGACTTTCGGACGTCCGAACCGTCCCGAGCTTCCGGACGTCCAAACCGTCCCGAGCTTCCGGACGTCCGACCCCCACCGAACGTCCGACGCCTGTGTGCGCAGCCGCGGGCCTTTGGCCTTGTATCTCTCTCCCACTTCCCCTTCATGGCTTAGACTATAAATAGACCTCCCCCTCCTCCTTTCTCGGGTTAGCAAATATGATAGCTCATTTTTAGGCGAGCTTTGCTCCTACCTCTACTCTTGAGAGAGAGAGACTACCACTCCCATGGAGTTCAAGACCTCCATGTGAGAAGATCCTGCGGGATATCATCAAGACCCTCTTGCGGGAAGATCCGTCTAGGATATCATCAAGACCTCCTCTTGGAGATGAACCTTACCTTGTGTCTTTCCCTTTGTTGTTCATGTACCTTGTGGATCTTGTGTGTTTGATTGTCTAGTGGATGTGTGATTGGACTTGTTCTTGAGTGTCTCCCATTGTGATTTCTCCCCGTTCTTCCCCGTGTTCATCGTGTTCTTCGAGGGAACCCACTCCAAACGTGAAAGATCGGCCTACACCGGGTTAGCCCCGTATCATATGGTATCATGAGCCACGTTGATCACGTATCTGGAGTCCCTCCCACCATTTTCTAGCCTTGTTTTGTTGTGTTCTTCCCCAAAATCCGAAAATCCCCACCAAAAATAGCCCCAATTTTTTTTTGTGATTTGTTGGTTTGATGATGTTTTGTTGATTTTGATCCATGGATTTGCTTGGTTTCGAGTGGATCTACCATTTCCCCAAGTTTCCCCATCTTCCATCCACAAAATCTCGTCAATTTTGACCCTGAAATATCCATTTTCCGCGCAAAATCGCGTCCCGGATCTCAATTTTCGCGTTGACCCCGACCCACCGGACGACCGGCGTTTTACGGACGTCCGGACCCCCACGAAGCACCGGATGTCCGACCTTTCCCAGACGACCGGAACCCCTAACCCGAACCAAATTTACGGATTTCCGACTTTCCCGGACGTCCGACGCTCCAGACATCCGACCTTTACGGATGTCTGTAACATGTAGATATTGACTTCGGCTGATTCTTGTTTCGGCCATAACTAATTCATCCGAACTCCGATTTTGACATTGTTTAGCTCGATTTGAAGCTATTGACATCCCCCTTCCCACAAAAATACCACAAACACAATTTGACTCCATCGAAGTTTCAAAAATTTGGCAAGTTTTCCTAGGCCTTCCACCACATCATCCGCATAGCCACCACCGACTTCCGCAACCTAACCCATTTTGCTTGCCATAGCATTAGTGGTTGCTTGAGTCGTGATTCGAGTCTCCTAAGGTGTTTCGGCTACTTAGGGACGATTGCTTCTTCATCAACCACCACCACCACTTCTGCATTGCCAAGTGCAAAACCACCACCGCTTTCCGCTACCACCATTTGACATTTGCCTTTGGAGATTTTGAGTTTGCGGTTTTTCCGTTTCCGAGGGTGTTTCGGCTATCTAGGAATGGGTCAAAATCGGCAACACCGCCTCTCATCATCACCAAGGACGGTAACCTTGACGACACCATTATATATTCACCTTGCAATTGCATTGTTAACCCCCTACCCCATTTTGCGTTACTTGCCTATCGAGACTAGCCATTTGAGTATTGCCCGGCAACGTTACTTGTGCACATTAGTGATCCATACCTTCCATTGCATACATACCATATCATATTGGTATCATCATAGTATCTCCTGTGCCACAAGTTTGTTCCCGCATATACACAATTGCTATCTTGGTTTGTGCAAAGTGGCCATATCAAAAAAAAAATAAAGCTTTTAAGCAAAAGAAAGAGAGAAAAGAGCTTGTAAGCAATAGCCATAGCATCAAAATATATCTTACGGTATCATACTTGATCATCTTGGATCATTGTGTGAGAAACACCGGGAACCATACATACATAGCATACTTGGGATAGAAGTTTATCCATTTTGCATCTTATAGGTTGTGCACAAGTGTCGTATCCGCCTATTGAGCAATCGTGCTAGCGTCTCTCTAAAGTTGTGCAACACGAGCGTTTTCTGTGGATTCCACATTTTGTGCTCATTCCTTGGTTGCACGACCCCATTTATCTATCCGTGTGTGTGTTTCCGTGTGCCACATATTGCTATTGGTCTACTTGTTTCGCTTGCGAATTTGTGAATCTCTTTCAACATTATTGACTCTTGCTAACATTTTGCATCAAATTTTTTGTGCCACTATCCTCACCGAGCTCTACCATAAGTGTTACTTGATAGGTGTGAGTGAACAAGTCCGGTACCAATTCCACTATTCTTTCATCTCACATTGAGTGAAACGGGATACATCCTCAACTTTGGGAAAAGGTAACTTGGTATTGTTTATCTCATTTCCTACTCACTTCTACTCGAGTCTTGTGATGGATAGGCAAGGCATTTCACCTTCAGTCTACAACAACAATGACAAGTTCGATGCCACGAACAACAACTCTGATGCCAAGATGCAAGCTAAAATGGAGGAGATCAAAGCCCTCATCAAGTCCTACAAGCGATCTTCCTCATCTTCGAGAAGACGCTCAAGAGCACATTCTTCCGAGCTACCATCTCCGGCAAAATCACATCGGCATCGACACCATCACCATCAAGAACATGAAGGTCAAGAGCTCAACAACAACAATCGCTCAACGACTTCACCATCTCCCTTGGCATCTTCGCCAAGCGACTTCAAGGCATCTTCGCCTACGGACATACGACATCTTCGCCAACAAGCACCTCAAGACTACGCTCAAGAGAAGCTCCCCAAGCTCAAGTCCGCAACTTCCACGAGCTACTACGACCTCGACATCGACCACACGATTCCTTTCTATGGAACTCAAGAACCCGAGGAGTACCTCAAGTGGGAGTGTTTGATGGACGACTACCTCAAGCTACATCAAGTCCCTTCCGAAGATCAAGTGAAGTGTGCCACAAGAAACTTCCACGACTACACATCGGCATGGTGGCTTCACACACCTTCGGAGAGCTACAAGATGAGTTGGCCCAAGATGAAGAGAGCTTTGCGGCGAGAGTTTGTGCCTCCAACCTACACAGAACAACTTCAACGCCAAATGGAGAACACCATTCAAGGATCCAAGTCCATCGACGGGTACTTCAAGGAGATGAAGAATTGATGTAGGGTGGAACCCTAGATGGATGATCTTTCACGTTTGGAGTGGATCCTATGGGGAATCACGAAGAACACACGAAAGCACAAAGGGGAAACACGGGGAAAACGAGAGGGAGAATCACTAAACCGACATAGAATCAATCACACGAGTGCTAGATCACCGACAACATAGAGTGACATAAGATCCACAATCAACCAAGGTAAGGATACAAACGAACAGTTCTTCTCCGAACGGAGGTCTTGATGGTCTTCCCTAGAAAGGGGTCTTGAATCCGCTTGGGGGATCTTCTCCGAAGAGGTCCTGAACTCCGAGGAGAAGTAGCCAAGTGGATGAGCAAGGCTCTCACACAAAATATGAGCTAAACCTATGCTACCCGTACCAGGAGGTGGGGACGTCCTATTTATAGTCTTAGTGCAAATGGAAGTCAAAACGAAGGGGAACAAGGGCTCCAGCCCGCATGCGCGGTCACTTGGGTGTCGGTCGTCCAGAAGGTGTCGGATGTCCGGAGGCTCGGGACGGCCCGGACGTCCGGCCGGGCTCGGGCGTCCGTAGAATCAGCTCTGTCATGGTCGCGTCGGACGTCCGGAGGGGGTCGGTCGTCCGGAGCTTCGTGACGGTCCGGACGTCTGGAAGTCGCCGGTCGCCCGTAGGTTCGGTTCGGGCGTGCATCGGTCGGACGTCCGGTGGTCTCGGTCGTCCGTAGACCTGGTTCGGATGCTCAGCTGTCGGACGTCTGGAGGGCGTCGGTCATCCGTGGCCTGGGAGTCGTCGGACGTCTGGGCTTGGTCGGACGTCCGATGCCTGTAGCTTCAGCAGCATCTTTTCTTCTTCTTCAACATGCTTGGGGTCCTCGCCGTCTTGGCTCTTGCAAGTAGTAGATCCTTGGCTCACCTCCATGTACCTGATTACACATAGAGTCTCCGACTGAGGTAGTAGCCATGTCTCGTGAGTAGAAAGAGGGAGTTCGGAGAGGAGCGAGTTCACCTTATCTTCGATAGCCTTAGCTCGGGCTCTTGTCATGGGTCCAAGTGGTGTTGAGGGAGATGTAGGCACGTCCATGGGGATGAGCGAGGGATGCTCTGCATCATCTCCCCCCCTTGGGAGAGATCCGACCTCGGATCAAAAGGTGCATCACCATGGTAAGGTGCGAGGTCCTTGACGTTGAAGATGTCGCTCACGTTGTACTTGCCTCGTGGTAGGTCGATCTTGTAGGCGTTGTCGTTGTAGTGTGCTAGAACCTTGAAAGGTCCATCGGCGCGAGGTAGAAGCTTGGACTTGTGTTCGTTGGGGAAGCGGTCCTTGCGAAGATGTAGCCACACTAGATCACCAATGTTGAATACCATGGGTTGCTTGTTGATGTTGAGCTTGGTCGCTAGTCGTTGTACTTGGCGCTCGATGGTGTGCCTTGTATCTTCATGCATCTTCTTGATGTATCTTGCACGAGCACTTGCGTCGAGGTTGTTTCGCTCTTGTAGAGGAAGAGGTAGAATGTCCAATGGGGGCAAAGGGTTGAAGACGTAGACGACCTCGAAGGGGGACTTGCCGGTCGTGGAATGTCTTGCACGGTTGTAGGCGTACTCGGCGATGGGTAGACACGCCTCCCACTCCTTGATGTTCTTCGTGATCAACACGCGAAGTAGAGTGGAGAGTGTACGGTTCGTCACCTCCGTTTGGCCGTCGATTTGAGGATGGTATGCCGAAGAGAACAATAGCTTGATTCCGAGCTTGGCACATAGGGTCTTCCAAAAGTAACTCAAGAACTTGACGTCGCGGTCCGAGACAATCGTCTTTGGTACTCCATGAAGTCGCAAGATTTCCCTACAAAAGAGATTGGCAATATGTGAAGCATCGTCTATCTTGTTGCAAGGAATGAAATGTGCCATCTTAGAAAATCGGTCCACAACAACAAAGACGGAATCCTTGCCATTTTGAGTTCTAGACAAACCAAGTACAAAATCCATGCGAATGTCTTCCCAAGGTTGATAAGGAATAGGAAGGGGCATGTAAAGACCATGGGATTGAGCTTTTGACTTAGCTTTGCGACATGTAGAGCAATGGTTGGTGAAGCGTGAGACATCACAAAACATCTTGGGCCAAAAGTAGTTCTTGGAGAGCGTGCGAAAGTCTTGTGGCGTCCAAAGTGTCCCATTAGTCCGCCTCCATGAGCCTCTTGCAAAAGGAGCAAACGAAGAGAAGACTCGGGAATGCAAAGTTTGTTAGCTCTCATAAGATAATCATCCTTTATGTAGTATCGTTCCCAAGACGTGTGTGTCAAACACTTAGCATAAGGAGTAGCAAAAGAAGGATCATGCTCATACAAGTCTTTTATATGTTCAAAACCAATAACATTGAACTCAAGTTTAGTGACAAGCGTGCATATGCGTGAAAGTGCATCCGCAACTACATTTTCCTTACCCTTAATGTACTTGATCACATAAGGAAAAGATTCAATAAATTCACTCCATTTGGCATGACGCTTGTTCAACTTAGTTTGGCCTTTCAAGTACTTAAGCGTTTCATGATCGGTATGGATGACAAATTCATGAGGTCTAAGGTAATGTTCCCAAACATGTAGCACACGTACTAAAGCATACAATTCTTTGTCATAGATGGGATAATTGAGTTGAGCACCGGAGAGTTTTTCACTAAAATAAGCAATGGCTTGTTTTTCTTGCATTAAAACTCCGCCAATTCCGGTACCACTTGCATCACAATGAACCACAAAAGTTTTGTCAAAGTTGGGCAAAGCAAGAATCGGAGCATGAGTAAGTAAAGACTTGAGCTCATCAAAAGCGGTGGATTGCAAAGATCCCCAAACTAAAGGAGCATTCTTCTTACTCAAAGCATGTAAAGGAGCGGCAATTGTGCTAAAGTTTTTCACAAAGCGGCGGTAAAATCCTGCAAGACCAAGAAAACTTCTCACTTGTTGCAAATTGGTGGGTTGGGGCCAAGTTTTAATCGCCTTAATCTTAGTTTCATCAACATGGACACCTTTGGTAGAGACAACAAAACCCAAGAAAACCACTTTGTCAACGCCAAAAGTGCATTTTTTTCAAGTTCGCATAAAGGCTTTCCTTTCGGAGGGTTTGCAACACAGATTTAACATGATTAATGCGCTCTTTCATGGTTTTGCTAAACACAAGGATATCATCAAAGTAAACCACAACGAAGACTCCAATGTAAGGTCTAAGTACATGATGCATAAGACGCACGAAAGTTCCGGGTGCTTCTGACAAATCCATAGGCATCACTAACCACTCATATAAGCCAAATTTTGTTTTGAAAGCGGTTTTCCATTCATCACCTTCTTGAATGCGGATTTGATAATAGCCACTTTTAAGATCAATTTTGGAGAAAAAGTTGGCTCCGCTAAGTTCATCAAGCATATCATCTAAGCGAGGAATGGGATGCCTATAACGAACGGTAATGGCGTGTATGGGTCTACAATCGGAACACAAGCAGAAACTTCCATCGGGTTTAGGCACAAGTATAACGGGAACGGCACATGGGCTTAAGCTTTCACGTACATGACCGTTGTCGATGAGTTGTTGTACTTGCCGTTGAATCTCCTTGGTTTCTTCGGGATTGACACGGTATGGAGTTTTGTTTGGAAGTGGCGCTCCGGGGATGAGGTCGATTCGATGCTCAATGCCTCGTAGTGGAGGTAGACCCGGAGGTAGCTCATCGGGGAAAACATCTGTGAATTCCTGCAAAAGAGATTGAAACACTAAAGGTAACTCATGAGAGGTGTTAGTTGTTGGCTCTCCATCTTTGCACACAAGGACGAAGTGCATCACACTCAATGGGTTCTCACACACTTCTCTTATCTCACTTTTGGTGGCAAATAGGATGAGGTTTTTCTCTCTAGGCGAAGAGTCGCTCAAATTTGGCTTGTGGCTCTCACTCACTTTTGGTTGTGTCACTTTTTCACTCATCTTTCCATGATTGGTGGCTTGCTTGTCGGCTATCACTTGACTAGGAGACATAGGTCGTAGAACATATTCCTTCCCTTGCATTTTGAAGCTATAATGATTGGTGCGCCCATTGTATGACACCACGGTCGAATTGCCATGGTCGACCAAGAAGTAGGTGGCAAACGGTCATTGGGACCACATCACACTCCAAAGTGTCTTCATAAGCACCAATTTTGAAGGATACTTGGACCGTATGCTCGACTGGTATAGTGCCGGAATCACTTAGCCATTGAACCTTGTAGGGGTGCGGGTGCTTCCTCTTGACCAATTGAAGCTTTGAACATAGTTCTTCACTTGCCAAGTTGTGGTAACTACCTCCATCGATGATGACCTTAACGGACCTTCCATTGATGCCAGCCTCAGTGTGGAAGATGTGGCATCTTCGGTCTTCTTCTTGTTGATGTTGAAGTGTCAAGACTTTGGAGACAACGAGAGCGCGGCTCGAATCCTCATCACAAAAGACTTGATCATCTTCATCCTCATTCACGCGCCGATGCATGGCCACTTGCTCAAGGGCTTCCATCTCCTCTTCACTCATTGAGTCATATGTGCCATCATCGTTGAGGATCATGGTGCGCTTGTTCGTGCATTGGTAGGACTTGTGGCCTCGACCACCGCAAGTGAAACACTTGAAGGAGCTTGTTTTGACGGTCTCATCGGTTGGAGTAGATGATGAAGCACGCGGCTTGAAGTTGCTTGTCGTAGGAGGAAGACGACTTGAACTTGCCGAAGTTTTCTTGTAACTTGACTTGTCGTCGTTGCTTTGAGAAGGTTTGGTTGATGTAGATATTGGAGGAGTCGTTGAAGCTTGGGTGTTGGAGAAGTCGTAGGTCCTGGATGAGTACTTGGCGTACTTGAAGTCATCTTGCACTTGACGTTCCGCCTTGGTTTCTTGATGTACGAGCTCAATGATGTTGGAATAAGGTTGGAAGTCGGCAATCTTCTTGATGGGATGATTGAGTCCATTCAAGAAACGTGCCATTGTTTGCTAATCATCTTCCTTGACATTGGCTCGAATCATGGCTATCTCCATTTCCTTGTAGTATTCTTCAACACTCTTTGTCCCTTGCTTGAGGAGTTGTAGCTTCTTGAAGAGATCGCGGTTGTAGTAGGTTGGCACAAAACATGCTCGCATGACTTCCTTCATTTGAGCCCAAGTGGTGATAGGTGGTTCACCTCTTGCTCCATGGCGTTCAAGGACGTGTTCCCACCATATGAGCACATAGTCTTGGAACTCAAGTGATGCCATAGCAATCTTCTTCTCTTCCTCATAGTTGTGCAAGCGGAAAATTTTGTCGATCTTCAATGCCCATGAGAGGTACTTTTCTGGATCGTTGCTTCCATTGAACTTGGGCATTGTGAACTTGAGGTTGCCATAGCGTTGCTCTTCATTGTGTTGTTGGCGATGGTGATGATGACGTCCTTGACGTGGAGGATAGTCATCCTCATGTTGCTCTTGGCGCGGAGGAAGTCCATGATCAACTTGCTCTTGTTGAACTTGAGGTTGAAGTGGAGCTTGACGAGCTTGTGGAGGAGCTTGAGGAGCTTGACGTTGCACACGCGGTGGTAGTTCCTCTCTTGGATTTCTTCTCGAAGGGCTTCCTCTTGATTGCGCCGTTCGCGATTGCGGTTGGCGATGGCTCGACTTGATTCTTGAAGGGCATGTTGCGCCTCAAGAGCTTGCGCTTCTCGTTGTTGTTGTTGAAGACGTTGAGCCTCGGCGTCTTGTTCCTCTTGGTGTAGGCGCGCTCGTTCTTCCTCTTGGCGTCGTAGTCGTTTCCGTTCTTGAGCTTGAGCAAAAGCGACTTGGTTTGATTGAGGAGGAGGGATTTGCTTGTCGACTTGTTCTTGTGAATGCTTGTCATGTAGCGGGTTGCGAGATGCATGATGGTCTTGACGCGCGGCTCGTCGGAGAATGGTCGATGACGGTGTACTTGTGTCGGAGAAGGTGTCGTCGGAGTGTCGACTTGAGCGGCTCCGTCTTGAGGATGAAGAAGTGGAAGGATGCCGGTTCCGCATCGAGGCGCGGATCTCGTCCATTCTTGCATCATTCTCTTGCTTTTGAGCGTCGAATTTGTTGTCGAAGTAGTCCCTCATTGCTTGTTGCTCTTGGTGCAATGCCTTTTGAGCTCCAAATAGGTGGTTCTTGGTGACGAATGATGACATGTCGTCACCGTTCTCGATGAGAGGTGGATTTGTAGAAGAACTTGGCCTATCCATCATTTCAATAAATGTAAGTGGTAGAAGTAAAAGAACGTGTACCAAATGTACCTTGACCGAAGTTGAAGGTGAATCAAGTTCACTCAAATGCGGACAATGAAATAGCACTGTTGGTACCAATTCTTGTCGGTTCTCACACCTACACACGTAAAAGCTTATGGTGGAGCTTGGTTAGGATGGTGGCACAAAATTTGATGCAATAGTAAGTGAGCTTCAATAATGTTGGAAAAGATTCACAAATTTGCAAATGGAACAAGTAGACCAAGCGAGTAATGGTACACGGAAACACACACGCAAATAGATAAATGGGATTGTGCAATCCAAAAGTGAGCCAAAATGTGGAAACCACGAGATGCTCTTGTTGGAAATATGCCCTAGAGGCAATAATAAATTAGTTATTATTATATTTCCTTGTTCATGATAATCGTTTATTATCCATGCTATAATTGTATTGATAGGAAACTCAGATACATGTGTGGATACATAGACAACACCATGTCCCTAGTAAGCCTCTAGTTGACTAGCTCGTTGATCAATAGATGGTTACAGTTTCCTGACCATGGACATGGGATGTCATTGATAATGGGATCACATCATTAGGAGAATGATGTGATGGACAAGACCCAATCTAAGCCTAGCACAAAGATCGTAGTTCGTATGCTAAAGCTTTTCTAATGTCAAGTATAATTTCCTTAGACCATGAGATTGTGCAACTCCCGGATACCGTAAGAATGCTTTGGGTGTACCAAACGTCACAACGTAACTAGGTGACTATAAAGGTGCACTACAGGTATCTCCGAAAGTGTCTGTTGGGTTGGCACGGATCAAGACTGGGATTTCTGGGCCCACTCGATAGGACATCATCATAATGTGCACAATGTGACCAAGGGGTTGATCACGGGATAATGTGCACAAGGTAACGAGATTGAACAAGGTATCGGCATACCCACGATCGAATCTCGGGCAAGTACAATACCCCTAGATAAAGGGAATTGTATACGGGATTGATTGAGTCCTTGACATTGTGGTTCATCCGATGAGATCATCGTGGAACATGTGGGAGCCAACATGAGTATCCAGATCCCGCTGTTGGTTATTGACCGGAGAACGTCTCGGTCATGTCTGCATGGTTCCCGAACCCGTAGGGTCTACACACTTAAGGTTCGATGACGCTAGGGTTATAAAGGAAGTTTTTATGTGGTTAACGAATGTTGTTCAGAGTCCCGGATAAGATCCTGGACGTCACGAGGAGTTCCGGAATGGTTCGGAGGTAAAGATTTATATATGGGAAGTCCTGTTTTGGTCACCGGAAAAGTTTCGGGTTTTTCCGGTAACGTACCGGGACCACTGGGAGGGTCCCGAGGGTCCACCAAGTGGGGCCACCAACCCCGGAGGGCTGCATGGGCCAAGTGTGCGAGGGGACCAGCCCCAGATGGGCTAGTGCGCCCCCCACAAGGGGCCCAAGGCGCAGGGGAGAGTGGGGGGGGGGCAAACCCTAGGGCAGATGGGCCCTTGATGAGGACATCAATACAATTGTTACACCCACAGCCCCTGCTGCTATACATACTGGACCAATTACTAGAGCTCGTGCACGCCAACTAAATTACCAGGTACTTTCGTTTCTTGGTAATGATTCTAATGTTCATGAGAATATGATGCTGCCTAAATTGGATACATTTGTTTTGCTTACAAATGAAGGGCCTAGCTTGGAGAAGGATGAACATTGGAGCAAGAACAAGCATGGAGATGATGGCATGCGCAAGGGGAACAAGAACGGAGTTACAAGTGATGATTTCAGGACTTTGAAGCCACCATAATGGGTGCATGAAGCCTTGGACGAAATATACAAGATGCCACTTCCTAAATTTCGTCCCGAGGCTATTTTAGGTGCTGCGTCACCTTATTATTGGGCCAGGCCCATGTAATTTCGAAATACATAAGTATAGGCTATTTTTAGAGTCCGTATGTGTGGGGAAACAAGAGATAGGGTTGATTTCGGACTCCTCCACCAAGGGCCACGAAATTCCCCCCTCTTCCTCCATATATACAGCCCTTAGGGCATCGTTTAGACTTTGGGTTTTGTTTAGATTAAAAGTTCGCCATAGCTGCAACTTCGCGTACTTCGTTTGTGTTCAACGACCAGACAAAGGCGTCACAGAACCCCACCTTGATCAATAAAGCTTTCATCTTATATTCGCAATATCCAGATTGCAATCTCAGTTTCTTGCTTGTTCTTCGTTTGCTCGCAGGAAACAGACCCTCGTGGTCAGGTTGATCGTGCTCCGGCGTGGTCAATAACCTCTCGGAGTTGGTTTAGCGATTGCTAAGGCGCGACGTCCTCGCACGTTCGTAGTCGGATCGTCAAAGTCGACTTCCACCAAAGCGAAATCCACCATCTCATCGAAAGACGGGACACCTTTGCCTCTATCAAGTGGTATCAGTTTTCAGGTTGCTCGGTGAGAATTTCCAGTTTTTCTTAGATTAGATTTATTTTCTTACCTATTGTCCAAGAAAAAGCCACAAAAAAAAAGTTAGATATGTTCATCCTTTATCCAAGCCAGTCTGAGCCTTTGCAATTTTCTATTCATTGCTTGCATAGTTGAATTATCGGTTGCATCGTCGTGTCAGTTGCTGGTCTTAGTGTCTAGTTCCTTTAGAGTTTCGAGTTCTGTTCACATTAGTCACGCCGCCGCTGCATCATTATCCGTTCCGCTGTCCACCATCCCATCTATTAATTTCCACCACGTGCTATGCACTGTTCATTGTCATAATCATAGTTGAGGTCATTCACATCTTCGCCTGATCCAATCTGCATCTTATCTAGTTTGTCTTGGAAAGAGGGAGAAAAAAAAGATAGAGAAAAAAAAGAGAAAAAAAGGAAAGAAAAAGAGAGAGAAGAAAAAAAAAGCGTGAGAAAAAAAAGAGAGAAGAAAAAAATTGGATCTATCTAGAATCAATCTCGTACCTGAATTCGGATTGGAATCTGTTTTGCGCACTATTCAGTAAAACAGGTGTATCTTCCTCATACGAAGTCCGTTTTGGCTCCGTGAGTACTTAAATTGAAGATAGCGACGAGCCGCATCTAAATAGTTGCAGAAGCTAGTTCAATATTTGACACCTCAAAATCGGCTTCTAAATAGGTCTTTTTGCCCTCCGAAGTTCGTGAACACAACTTGTTCCAATTTTTCAGGCCAGTTTTAGAATTCTTTGACTCCTCATATCAACTCGGAATTGAGTGATTCTTTTTGCATTGGAAAGCTTGAGTTAGTAGCATTCTTTGAAAGAATTTATCAGAAAATTGTCTCAAACTTTTCAAGAGGAAAGTTGGAGAGAGAGTTGTTGTATATCCTGCTTGGCAGTTGTTTTTCATCATTATCTTCACTGCCGTTGTGATCTTCACTTATATCTTGCTGTCAAGAGCTACTTAGTATCCTTCATTGATGCTAGTTGTGCTACGCCGTGACCTCATTAGTGTTCTAGGCTCGCGTCTCTAGTCCGGTCTAGCCTAGGACCAGCACAGTACCGTTGTTGAGCGTTTATTCAACATTGCATCTTTGAATTGATTATTGCTAATCTTTTGCTACCATATATAGCCAACCCAGCTCCACATATTTCTACACCGTGTATACGTACGCTCCCCTGGCAATCGCTTTACTCAATATTCGGAGTTACTTGACACCGCTGGTTGCCGATCACCGCCTGCTGCATGGTAAGAACTTGTAAGACATTGATATTTGCTTTACTGTGAGCGTTTTACCACCACATCCTAGTAGTTATAGGAACATTATTTTTGGGTTTTGTTTAGATTAAAAGTTCGCCATAGCTGCAACTTCGCGTACTTCGTTTGTGTTCAACGACCAGACAAAGGCGTCACAGAACCCCACCTTGATCAATAAAGCTTTCATCTTATATTCGCAATATCCAGATTGCAATCTTAGTTTCTTGCTTGTTCTTCGTTTGCTCGCAGGAAACAGACCCTCGTGGTCAGGTTGATCGTGCTCCTGCGTGGTCAATAACCTCTCGGAGTTGGTTTAGCGATTGCTAAGGCGCGACGTCCTCGCACGTTCGTAGTCGGATCGTCAAAGTCGACTTCCACCAAAGCGAAATCCACCATCTCATCGAAAGACGGGACACCTTTGCCTCTATCAAGTGGTATCAGATTTCCAGGTTGCTCGGTGAGATTTTACAGTTTTTCGTAGTTTAGATCGAGTCTGTTCTTCATACCTACAGTCCACGAAAAAGCCACAAAAAAAATTAGGGTTAGTTCATCATATCCGAACCAATCTGAGCCTTGCATAATCTTTTTAGGGTTTTGCTTTGTTGAATTTGCGGTTGCATCGTCGTGTCTAGTTGCTGGTCTTAGAGTCTAGTCTTTTAGAGTTTCGAGTTCTGGTCATAAGTTGTCACGCCGCCACCGCACCATCATCATCGCCCCTGCCATCTACCACCACCGCACCGAATCCGTATCCATATACCACCACCAATCCGTGTCCATATACCACCACCGATCCATATCCATATACTACCACCGCTACCACCACCGCTGCCATATACCACCACCATATATCCACCACCAATCCGAGTTCTTTGCTTATTAGGTTTGTTTTCGGGATCCCTCTAGATTCCGATTCGTGTTTCCTTGCCGGAGTAGGTTTCGGAAAAAAAAAGAGTCGGGTAGCCACGCTCCGTTTAGGCCCAAAATTTTTCGAAAACGCATTTTTCGAAAAAATTTCTGGCTATCCTATTTTTAGGTGTTTCTGAGTGTTTTGAGACAGGTGCCATTATAGGAAGTTTTTTTTGACCCGTTTCCAGTTTTTGGGTCCGGGCAGCCGAAAAAAAAAATTGGTCGAAAAAATTTCGTGCCCATCCTGTCAGTTTGAGCTAGGAAGAGTTTTGAGACACTCGCCATTATAGTGATTTTTCGCAAAAAAAAAAGCAGCGCAAAAAAAAAGAGCGCAAAAAAAAAAGAGCGAAAAAAAAATTCAGAGTGTGCTTTTCCCTTGTTTACGTGCCGCGCCGTGATTTTGTTAGTGTTCTAGGCTCGCGTCTCTAGCACAGTCTAGCCTAGGACCAGCACAGTACCGTCGTTGAGCGTTTATTCAACTTTGCATCTCTGAATTGATTATTGCTGACCCTTTTTGCTACCATATTATAAGCCTTCCCAGCTCCACATACATCTACGTCGTGCATTTGACTCTCCCTGGTAATCGCTCTGATGAGGACATGACTATCTTGGATATGACCAAAAATATTGCATATATGCATATTTGTCAGGTGATTTCTAGTGCAAACTATTCAATAATCTATTTATGTTATCCAGAACAAAAATACTTCACACACTTTTGTGTTTTGTCTAATTGCAGGTGTATGGGACATTTGTACAATCCACATATGAAGATAAGGAAGAAAGAGATGTTTATTTCCTGTCCAAAAAGTTCTCTCACGTCACTTTTGGCCCAAGAGAAGATAGAGTCCAAGTCTCTCATGTTCTGGATTCAGATTCGGACTGCACAGACATACCTGACTCAAAACGCACACAAGTTTTTCATACGGACTCCGAATTGGGTGATTCTTTTTTGTTGGAAACTAGATTTCGTGCACTTTCCAACCCAATTGGAATCACCTTCAAATTCGTCCGGAGCATTGAGTTGTGGACGAAACAATCTGATGCTGCATCACCTCCACTTGGGCCCATTGGCCTTGTACGACCTAGATTTAGTTTTAGGCTGCCTTGGGACGTCCTCCCACCTCCTTGGCCGCCACCCCTTGCTCCTATATAAGTAGATCCATCTAGTAGCTTTTCCTTGGGATTTGTTTAGTTAAAAGTTAGCCAATGCAACTTCGTGTACTTCGTTTGTGTCCAACGACCAGACCAAGACCGCTTTCGGATCCCCACCTTTATCAATACTTCATACATATTTGCAATATTCAGATTGCTTTTATCATATTCTTGCTCGTTCTTCGATTGCTTGCAGGAATAGACCTTCGTGGTCAGGTTGATCGTGCACCGGCGTGGTCAATAACCTCTGGAGATTGGTTTAGCGATTGCTAAGGCGCAACGTCGTGCACGTTTGTAGTCGGATCGTCAAAGTCGTCTCCACCAAATCGATAGTTGCCATCTCATCGAAAGATCGGGACACCCCCGCCTCTATCAAGTGGTATCAGTTTTCAGGTTGCTCGGTGAGAATTTCTAGTTTTTCTTAGATTAGATTTATTTTCTTACCTATTGTCCAAGAAAAAGCCACAAAAAAAAGTTAGATATGTTCATCCTTTATCCAAGCCAGTCCGAGCCTTTGCAATTTTCTATTCATTGCTTGCATAGTTGAATTATCGGTTGCATCGTCGTGTCAGTTGCTGGTCTTAGTGTCTAGTTCCTTTAGAGTTTCGAGTTCTGTTCACATTAGTCACGCCGCCGCTGCATCATTATCCGTTCCGCTGTCCACCATCCCATCTATTAATTTCCACCACGTGCTATGCACTGTTCATTGTCATAATCATAGTTGAGGTCATTCACATCTTCGCCTGATCCAATCTGCATCTTATCTAGTTTGTCTTGGAAAGAGGGAGAAAAAAAAGATAGAGAAAAAAAAGAGAAAAAAAGGAAAGAAAAAGAGAGAGAAGAAAAAAAAAGCGTGAGAAAAAAAAGAGAGAAGAAAAAAATTGGATCTATCTAGAATCAATCTCGTACCTGAATTCGGATTGGAATCTGTTTTGCGCACTATTCAGTAAAACAGGTGTATCTTCCTCATACGAAGTCCGTTTTGGCTCCGTGAGTACTTAAATTGAAGATAGCGACGAGCCGCATCTAAATAGTTGCAGAAGCTAGTTCAATATTTGACACCTCAAAATCGGCTTCTAAATAGGTCTTTTTGCCCTCCGAAGTTCGTGAACACAACTTGTTCCAATTTTTCAGGCCAGTTTTAGAATTCTTTGACTCCTCATATCAACTCGGAATTGAGTGATTCTTTTTGCATTGGAAAGCTTGAGTTAGTAGCATTCTTTGAAAGAATTTATCAGAAAATTGTCTCAAACTTTTCAAGAGGAAAGTTGGAGAGAGAGTTGTTGTATATCCTGCTTGGCAGTTGTTTTTCATCATTATCTTCACTGCCGTTGTGATCTTCACTTATATCTTGCTGTCAAGAGCTACTTAGTATCCTTCATTGATGCTAGTTGTGCTACGCCGTGACCTCATTAGTGTTCTAGGCTCGCGTCTCTAGTCCGGTCTAGCCTAGGACCAGCACAGTACCGTCGTTGAGCGTTTATTCAACATTGCATCTTTGAATTGATTATTGCTAATCTTTAGCTACCATATATAGCCAACCCAGCTCCACATATTTCTACACCGTGTATACGTACGCTCCCCTGGCAATCGCTTTACTCAATATTCGGAGTTACTTGACACCGCTGGTTGCCGATCACCGCCTGCTGCATGGTAAGAACTTGTAAGACATTGATATTTGCTTTACTGTGAGTGTTTTACCACCACATCCTAGTAGTTATAGGAACATTATTTTTGGGTTTTGTTTCTTGTTCTACTAATCATGACAGGATCCAGAGTCAACTCATGGGCTTTGTCGATCGCGGGAGACGTGCCACCACCTTTGCAAATACCACAACCGTCACGAGAGGTGCACAAACATCCAAATGCACATGATCAGGTTAATGTATCTATACCACCATTTAATGGCCGTTTTAAACCTGCTTTATATATTGAATGGGAGTTCGACATAAAAAATATATTTGCTTCCCATAATTTCAATGAACATAAAAAGGTTAAGGTTGCGGTTGGTTCTTTCACTGGTTATGCTTTGGTTTGGTGGAGTGAATATTGTCGGTTACACCCTGATTATATACCTACTACTTGGGATGATTTGAAACTTGCCATGCGACATACTTTCGTCCCTGCTTATTATACTCGTGACATGATTAAGAAGTTGCAACACTTAAAACAAGGTAGTGAAACTGTAACAAAATAATTGGAATCACCTTCAAATTCGTCCGGAGCGTTGAGTTGTGGACGAAACAATCTGATGCTGCAGCAGAATCCGAGTCAAACTACAAGTCCAAAGGTGTTACATCACCTCCACCATGTGACACATCGCCCCTGAGAGTGGCTACATCATCTGAGTTGATCATAAGAGGTAATGACAAAGGTACTGATCTTCCATCTCTACATGAGAATGATGAATGCCTTGTCAATTTGAATGCACCATCTGATGAGCTACCAACTACTTTGATCACACCACCTATTTTAGAGGACTACGTTGATAATTTGACTTTGCCATGTGATCAAACAACTGAAATACCAACAATTTTGAGTGCACCCATTGAATTAACTATTGATGCAAAAGAACCAATGTTTAATCATTTTGATATGACCTCTAATCTTGGTGATGATTCTGTGTTGAATGACTTATTGCATGTTTGCTTATTTAAGCATGTTGTAGCATGTAAATTTGATGCAAGTAAGGTTTATTCACCAATGTTGGGATGGTTTAATGATGAACATTGTCAATCTTTTGAAATGAATAAGAGCTTCACTTATATGTGCAAACTGAGTTGCAATATTTTCATGCCTTCTATTTCTTGTGCTAATTTTTTGGCTTTAGATTTTATGAACTATGCAAGTTACTCATCTATTCATGTGTCATATATGCAAAAATCAAGGGAAGTAAAAATGGATGACATATACATATACAACATGTACACCTTGTCTCTTTTGTTAGCCACATTTCAGATTAAGCAACGCCGAGGACGGCTTTATTTTCAAGAAGGGGAGGATGATGAGGACATGACTATCTTGGATATGACCAAAAATATTGCATATATGCATATTTGTCAGGTGATTTCTAGTGCAAACTATTCAATAATCTATTTATGTTATCCAGAACAAAAATACTTCACACACTTTTGTGTTTTGTCTAATTGCAGGTGTATGGGACATTTGTACAATCCACATATGAAGATAAGGAAGAAAGAGATGTTTATTTCCTGTCCAAAAAGTTCTCTCACGTCACTTTTGGCCCAAGAGAAGATAGAGTCCAAGTCTTTCACGTTCTGGATTCAGATTCGGACTGCACAGACATACCTGACTCAAAACGCACACAAGTTTTTCATACGGACTCCGAATTGGGTGATTCTTTTTTTGTTGGAAACTAGATTTCGTGCACTTTCCAGCCCAATTGGAATCACCTTCAAATTCGTCCGGAGCATTGAGTTGTGGACGAAACAATCTGATGCTGCATCACCTCCACTTGGGCCCATTGGCCTTGTACGACCTAGATTTAGTTATAGGCTGCCTTGGGACGTCCTCCCACCTCCTTGGCCGCCACCCCTTGCTCCTATATAAGTAGATCCATCTAGTAGCTTTTCCTTGGGATTTGTTTAGTTAAAAGTTAGCCAATGCAACTTCGTGTACTTCGTTTGTGTCCAACGACCAGACCAAGACCGCTTTCGGATCCCCACCTTTATCAATACTTCATACATATTTGCAATATTCAGATTGCTTTTATCATATTCTTGCTCGTTCTTCGATTGCTTGCAGGAATAGACCTTCGTGGTCAGGTTGATCATGCACCGGCGTGGTCAATAACCTCTGGAGATTGGTTTAGCGATTGCTAAGGCGCAACGTCGTGCACGTTTGTAGTCGGATCGTCAAAGTCGTCTCCACCAAATCGATAGTTGCCATCTCATCGAAAGATCGGGACACCCCCGCCTCTATCACGCTCTATCCAAGCTTTGAGAGTTTTTGACTACAACGGTTGCCGATCACCGCCTGCTGCTGGGTAAGAACTGGTAAGAATTTGAGATTTGCTTGACGGATTTGTGACACCCACCACCACCACTTGTTCGTAGTCTGTAGGATCATATTCTTGTGTGTTTCTATTGCTGCTAACCATGCCAGGATCACAAGCTGACGAGATTGACTGGGAGAATTTATCGAACAAGGAGCTTCATGATAAGTTTCAGCAAATGATGACTGAACAGGTGCAAGATGTGCTGAACAATTTTGAAGAGGCCATGGAGAAGATCACTGGCCTTGAGAAGACGTTCGAAACAAAGCTCGATAACAAGTTTAATGAATTGCTCGCGCGTCTTCCACCACCACCACCCGCTGCACCTAACGCACCTCTCCAACAACAACAGCAACGACTACCTCCACGTCGCGAAGCAGACCTCCGCCGAGCAAGCCGTGTTCCTCTTGCGTTTGGCCAAACTGTTGGTGCTGCTGTTGATACTTCTGTGGCTCCTACTGCTGATGCGGAGGAGGATGATTATGTGGGAGATTATGAGGATGAGGTTGATCAAAATCAACACTACGTGCAGCCACCTGTACCACCACCAGCAGGTCGACCTCAGGTATATATTCGTAATGGTAGGCCTGCACCACCACCTCAGGTACGAGATGATGTCCATATTCCTAAACTGAAATTGAATATTCCACCATTTGAGGGTAGATATGTTCCTGATATATATCTTACTTGGGAGTTAGAAACTGAACAACGATTTACATGTTTACAATATCCTGAGGAGAGACGAGTTGCTGCTGCCGTTTGTGCTTTCACTAGTTTTGCATGTGTATGGTGGTCTGAACATTGTAGATTATATCCTATTCCAACTACTTGGGCTGCTTTGAAAACTGCTATGCGTACGCGTTGGGTTCCACCATATGATGAGGACATGACTACCTTGGATATGACCAAAAATATTGCATATATGCATATTTGTCAGGTGATTTCTAGTGCAAACTATTCAATAATCTATTTATGTTATCCAGAACAAAAATACTTCACAAACTTTTGTGTTTTGTCTAATTGCAGGTGTATGGGACATTTGTACAATCCACATATGAAGATAAGGAAGAAAGAGATGTTTATTTGCTGTCCAAAAAGTTCTCTCACGTCACTTTTGGCCCAAGAGAAGATAGAGTCCAAGTCTCTCACGTTCTGGATTCAGATTCGGACTGCACAGACATACCTGACTCAAAACGCACACAAGTTTTTCATACGGACTCCGAATTGGGTGATTCTTTTTTTGTTGGAAACTAGATTTCGTGCACTTTCCAACCCAATTGGAATCACCTTCAAATTCGTCCGGAGCGTTGAGTTGTGGACGAAACAATCTAATGCTGCAGCAGAATCCGAGTCAAACTACAAGTCCAAAGGTGTTACATCACCTCCACTTGGGCCCATTGGCCTTGTACGACCTAGATTTAGTTTTAGGCTGCCTTGGGACGTCCTCCCACCTCCTTGGCCGCCACCCCTTGCTCCTATATAAGTAGATCCATCTAGTAGCTTTTCCTTGGGATTTGTTTAGTTAAAAGTTAGCCATTGCAACTTCGTGTACTTCGTTTGTGTCCAACGACCAGACCAAGACCGCTTACACATCCCCACCATTATCAATACCTCATATATATTTGCAATATTCAGATTGCTTTATCATATTCTTGCTCGTTCTTCGATTGCTTGCAGGAATAGACCTTCGTGGTCAGGCTGACCGTGCTTCCGGCATCGTCAGTAACCTCAGGAGATTGGTTTAGCGATTGCTAAGGCGCAACGTCGTGCACGTTTGTAGTCGGATCGTCAAAGTCGTCTCCACCAACTCGATAGTTATCATCTCACCGAAAGATCGGGACACCCCCGCCTCTATCGGGACACTCGAGAGTTGTTGTATATCCTGCTTGGCAGTTGTTTTTCATCATTATCTTCACTGCCGTTGTGATCTTCACTTATATCTTGCTGTCAAGAGCTACTTAGTATCCTTCATTGATGCTAGTTGTGCTACGCCGTGACCTCATTAGTGTTCTAGGCTCGCGTCTCTAGTCCGGTCTAGCCTAGGACCAGCACAGTACCGTCGTTGAGCGTTTATTCAACATTGCATCTTTGAATTGATTATTGCTAATCTTTTGCTACCATATATAGCCAACCCAGCTCCACATATTTCTACACCGTGTATACGTACGCTCCCCTGGCAATCGCTTTACTCAATATTCGGAGTTACTTGACACCGCTGGTTGCCGATCACCGCCTGCTGCATGGTAAGAACTTGTAAGACATTGATATTTGCTTTACTGTGAGCGTTTTACCACCACATCCTAGTAGTTATAGGAACATTATTTTTGGGTTTTGTTTCTTGTTCTACTAATCATGACAGGATCCAGAGTCAATTCATGGGCTTTGTCAATCGTGGGAGATGTGCCACCACCTTTGCAAATACCACAACCGTCACGAGAGGTGCACAAACATCCAAATGCACATGATCAAGTTAATGTATCTATACCACCATTTAATGGCCGTTTTAAACCTGCTTTATATATTGAATGGGAGTTCGACGTAAAAAATATATTTGCTTCCCATAATTTCGATGAACATAAAAAGGTTAAGGTTGTGGTTGGTTCTTTCACTGGTTATGCTTTGGTTTGGTGGAGTGAATATTGTCGGTTACACCCTGATTATATACCTACTACTTGGGATGATTTGAAACTTGCCATGCGACATACTTTCGTCCCTGCTTATTATACTCGTGACATGATTAAGAAGTTGCAACACTTAAAACAAGGTAGTGAAACTGTAACAAAATATTATGATGATTTACAAACTACCTTGTTGCATTCCTCTTTAGAAGAAAGTGAAGATGATTTTATGGATAGTTTTTGGGGAGGATTAAACCGTGATATTCAAGAGATACTAATTCATGAAGAGTGTTATCCTATGGACCATTTGTTTCATCTTGCTTGCAAAGCTGAACAGGAAATAAAACGACGTGTTGGCCACGAGGAGAACAAGCGCACGGTGCACATTCCAAGAGTTGATATGATTGTTCCTTCAACTACTAGGCATACTATGACAACCACATCCGTTGTTGTCAGGACTACATCACCTCCACCATGTGACACATCGCCCCCGAGAGTGGCTACATCATCTGAGTTGATCATAAGAGGTAATGACAAAGGTACTGATCTTCCATCTCTACATGAGAATGATGAATGCCTTGTCAATTTGAATGCACCATCTGATGAGCTACCCACTACTTTGATCACACCACCTATTTTAGAGGACTACGTTGATAATTTGACTTTGCCATGTGATCAAACAACTGAAATACCAACAATTTTGAGTGCACCCATTGAATTAACTATTGATGCAAAAGAACCAATGTGATGAGGACATCAATACAATTGTTACACCCACAGCCCCTGCTGCTATACATACTGGACCAATTACTAGAGCTCGTGCACGCCAACTAAATTATCAGGTACTTCCGTTTCTTGGTAATGATTCTAATGTTCATGAGAATATGATGCTGCCTAAATTGGATACATTTGTTTTGCTTACAAATGAAGGGCCTAGCTTGGAGAAGGATGAACATTGGAGCAAGAACAAGCATGGAGATGATGGCATGCGCAAGGGGAACAAGAACGGAGTTACAAGTGATGATTTCAGGACTTTGAAGCCACCATAATGTGTGCATGAAGCCTTGGACGAAATATACAAGATGCCACTTCATAAAGTTCGTCCCGAGGCTATTTTAGGTGCTGCGTCACCTTATTATTGGGCCAGGCCCATGTAATTTCGAAATACATAAGTATAGGCTATTTTTAGAGTCCGTATGTGTGGGGAAACAAGAGATAGGGTTGATTTCGGACCCCTCCACCAAGGGCCACGAAATCCACCCCCTCTTCCTCCATATATACAGCCCTTAGGGCATCGTTTAGACCTTGGGTTTTGTTTAGATTAAAAGTTCGCCATAGCTGCAACTTCGCGTACTTCGTTTGTGTTCAACGACCAGACAAAGGCGTCACAGAACCCCACCTTGATCAATAAAGCTTTCATCTTATATTCGCAATATCCAGATTGCAATCTCAGTTTCTTGCTTGTTCTTCGTTTGCTCGCAGGAAACAGACCCTCGTGGTCAGGTTGATCGTGCTCCGGCGTGGTCAATAACCTCTCGGAGTTGGTTTAGCGATTGCTAAGGCGCGACGTCCTCGCACGTTCGTAGTCGGATCGTCAAAGTCGACTTCCACCAAAGCGAAATCCACCATCTCATCGAAAGACGGGACACCTTTGCCTCTATCAAGCTTTCTCTCACCACAAGACCACATCCACATCCTTACTACATCCAATGGTTCAACAACAGCGGCAAGGTTAAGGTAACACGTACTGTTCGTGTGCATTTTAGTATCTCTACATATGCTGATTATGTTGATTGTGATGTGGTACCTATGCAAGCATGTTCCTTATTACTTGGTAGACCATGGCAATTTGATAAAAATTCTGTACACCATGGTAGAAACAATCACTATACTCTTGTTCATAAGGATAAAAATATTACTTTGCTTCCTATGACTCCTGATTCCATTTTGAAAGATGATATTAATAGAGCTAATAAAGCACAACAGGAGAAGAATAAGAGTGAAAATCAGATTGTGGCAAAAGAATTTGAGCAACAAATGAAGCCTAATAATAAACCATCTAGTGTTGCTTCTGAAATTAAATTGAGAAGTGCATGTTTATTTGCCACCAAATCTGATATTGATGAGCTAGATTTCAGCAAATCTGTTTGCTATGCTTTTGTGTGCAAAGAGGCATTATTTTCATTCGAGGACGTGCCTTCCTCTTTGCCTCCTGCTGTCACTAACATTTTGCAGGAGTTCGCTGACGTCTTTCCACAAGACGTGCCACCGGGATTACCGCCTATTCGAGGGATTGAGCATCAGATTGACTTAATTCCCGGTGCTTCACTGCCAAACCGTGCACCATACCGTACCAATCCAGAGGAGACGAAGGAGATTATGCGTCAAGTACAAGAGCTTCTCGACAAAGGTTATATACGTGAATCCCTTAGTCCTTGTGCTGTTCCTATTATTCTAGTGCCGAAAAAGGATGGTACATCACGTATGTGTGTTGATTGTAGAGGCATTAATAATATTACTATTAGTTATCGTCATCCTATTCCTAGGCTAGATGATATGCTTGATGAATTGAGTGGCTCTACAATATTCTCCAAAGTTGATTTGCGTAGTGGATACCATCAAATTCGTATGAAATTGGGAGATGAATGGAAAACAGCATTTAAAACTAAGTTTGGATTATATGAGTGGTTAGTCATGCCTTTTGGGTTAACTAATGCGCCTAGTACTTTCATGAGACTAATGAACGAAGTTTTACGTGCTTTCATTGGACGATTTGTGGTAGTCTATTTTGATGATATACTGATTTATAGCAGATCTTTGGAAGAACATTTGGAACATTTACGTGCTGTTGTTATTGCTCTACGTGATGCACGTTTGTTTGGTAACCTTGGGAAGTGCACCTTTTGCACCGACCGAGTATCTTTTCTTGGCTATGTTGTTACTCCACAGGGAATTGAAGTTGACAAAGCCAAGATTGAAGCTATTGAGAGTTGGCCGCAGCCCAAAACGGTCACACAAGTGAGGAGTTTTCTTGGCCTCGCTGGATTCTATAGGCGTTTTGTGAGAGATTTCAGCACCATTGCTGCACCTCTCAACGAGCTTACAAAGAAGGATGTGCCTTTTGTTTGGGGTACCGCACAGGAAGAAGCCTTCACGGTATTGAAAGATAAGTTGACACATGCTCCTTTACTCCAACTTCCTGATTTTAATAAGACTTTTGAGCTTGAATGTGATGCTAGTGGAATTGGATTAGGAGGTGTGTTATTACAAGATGGCAAACCTGTTGCATACTTTTCTGAAAAATTGAGTGGGCCTAGTCTGAATTATTCTACTTATGATAAAGAATTATATGCTCTTGTTCGGACTTTTTAGAAACATGGCAACATTATTTATGGCCCAAAGAATTTGTTATACATTCTGATCATGAATCTTTGAAACATATTAAAAGTCAAGCTAAACTGAATCGTAGACATGCTAAATGGGTTGAATTCATTGAGACTTTCCCTTATGTCATTAAACACAAGAAGGGAAAAGAAAATGTTATTGCTGATGCATTGTCTCGTCACTATACTATGCTTTCACAACTTGACTTCAAAATATTTGGTTTGGAGACCATCAAAGATCAATATGTGCATGATGCTGATTTTAAAGATGTAATGCAGAATTGTAAAGAAGGAAGAATGTGGAACAAGTTTGTCGTTAACGATGGATTTGTGTTTCGTGCTAACAAGCTATGCATTCCAGCTAGCTCCGTTCGTCTTTTGTTGTTGCAGGAAGCGCATGGAGGAGGATTAATGGGACATTTTGGCGTGAAGAAGACGGAGGACGTACTTGCTACACATTTCTTTTGGCCAAAGATGAGACGGGATGTTGAGCGTTTTATTGCTCGATGTACTACATGTCAAAAAGCTAAGTCACGACTCAATCCTCATGGTTTATATATGCCTTTGCCTGTACCTAGTGTTCCTTGGGAGGATATATCTATGGACTTTGTTTTAGGTTTACCTTGAACAAAGAAGGGGAGGGATAGCATATTTGTTGTCGTGGATAGATTCTCGAAAATGGCACACTTTATACCATGTCATAAAAGCGATGATGCTGTTAATGTTGCTGATTTGTTCTTTCGTGAAATTATTCGCTTGCATGGTGTGCCAAATACTATTGTTTCAGATCGTGATACTAAATTTCTTAGCCACTTTTGGAGATGTTTATGGGCTAAGTTGGGGACTAAACTGCTTTTTAGCACTACTTGTCACCCCCAAACTGATGGACAAACTGAAGTAGTCAATAAAACGTTGTGTACTATGCTTAGGGCTGTTTTGAAGAATAATAAGAAAATGTGGGAGGAATGCTTGCCTCATATTGAATTTGCTTATAATCGTTCATTGCATTCTACTACTAAGATGTGCCCTTTTGAAGTTGTGTATGGTTTCCTACCTCGTGCACCTATTGATTTGTTGCCTCTTCCATCTTCGGAGAAGGTTAATTTTGATGCTAAACAACATGCTGAATTGATTTTAAAAATGAATGAGTTAACTAAGGAAAACATTGAGCGTATGAATGCTAAATATAAACTTGCTGGAGATAAGGGTAGAAAACATGTTGTGTTTGCACCTGGAGATCTTGTTTGGTTACATTTGCGTAAGGATAGATTTCCTGATTTGCGCAAATCAAAGCTAATGCCACGTGCTGATGGTCCCTTTACGGTGTTAGAGAAAATAAATGATAATGCATATAAACTTGAGCTGCCTGCAGATTTTGGGGTTAGTCCCACTTTTAACATTGCAGATTTGAAGCCTTATTTGGGTGAGGAAGATGAACTTCCGTCGAGGACGACTTCATTTCAAGAAGGGGAGGATGATGAGGACATCAATACAATTGTTACACCCACAGCCCCTGCTGCTATACATACTGGACCAATTACTAGAGCTCGTGCACGCCAACTAAATTACCAGGTACTTTCGTTTCTTGGTAATGATTCTAATGTTCATGAGAATATGATGCTGCCTAAATTGGATACATTTGTTTTGCTTACAAATGAAGGGCCTAGCTTGGAGAAGGATGAACATTGGAGCAAGAACAAGAATGGAGATGATGGCATGCGCAAGGGGAACAAGAACGGAGTTACAAGTGATGATTTCAGGACTTTGAAGCCACCATAATGGGTGCATGAAGCCTTGGACGAAATATACAAGATGCCACTTCCTAAATTTCGTCCCGAGGCTATTTTAGGTGCTGCGTCACCTTATTATTGGGCCAGGCCCATGTAATTTCGAAATACATAAGTATAGGCTATTTTTAGAGTCCGTATGTGTGGGGAAACAAGAGATAGGGTTGATTTCGGACCCCTCCACCAAGGGCCACGAAATTCCCCCCTCTTCCTCCATATATACAGCCCTTAGGGCATCGTTTAGACTTTGGGTTTTGTTTAGATTAGAAGTTCGCCATAGCTGCAACTTCGCGTACTTCGTTTGTGTTCAACGACCAGACAAAGGCGTCACAGAACCCCACCTTGATCAATAAAGCTTCCATCTTATATTCGCAATATCCAGATTGCAATCTTAGTTTCTTGCTTGTTCTTCGTTTGCTCGCAGGAAACAGACCCTCGTGGTCAGGTTGATCGTGCTCCGGCGTGGTCAATAACCTCTCGGAGTTGGTTTAGCGATTGCTAAGGCGCGACGTCCTCGCACGTTCGTAGTCGGATCGTCAAAGTCGACTTCCACCAAAGCGAAATCCACCATCTCATCGAAAGGCGGGACACCTTTGCCTCTATCAGCCCTAAGGCCCACCCTAGGCGCGCCTCCCCTCTCTCCCCCTCTGGCCGCCACCCAGATAGGATCTAGGGGCTGCCGCCACCCCTGGGGAGGGAACCCTAGAGGGGGCGCAGCCCCCTCCCCTCCCCCTATATATACTTGAGGGTTTTGGGGCTGCCAACACATGAGTTTTCTCCCTCAAGGCGCAGCCCTACCTCTCTCCCTCCTCGTCTCCCACGGTGCTTGGCGAAGCCCTGCAGGATTGCCACGCTCCTCCACCACCACCACGCTGTTGTGCTGCTACTGGACGGAGTCTCCCTCAACCTCTCCCTCTCTCCTTGCTGGATCAAGGCGTTGGAGACGTCATCGGGCTGTACGTGTGTTGAACGCGGAGGTGCCGTCCGTTCGGCACTAGGATCTCCAGTGATTTGGATCACGCCGAGTACGACTCCTTGAACCCCGTTATCTTGAACGCTTCCGCTTAGCGATCTACAAGGGTATGTAGATGCACTCTCCTTCCCCTCGTTGCTGGTTTCTCCATAGATAGATCTTGGTGACACGTAGGAAAATTTTGAATTTCTGCTACGTTCCCCAACAGTGGCATCATGAGCTAGGTCTATTGCGTAGATTCTTTGCACGAGTAGAACACAAAGTAGTTGTGGGCGTTGATTTTGTTCAATATGCTTACCGTTACTAGTCCAATCTTGTTTCGACAGTATTGTGGGATGAAGCGGCCCGGACCGACCTTACACGTACACTTACGTGAGACAGGTTCCACCGATTGACATGCACTTGGTGCATAAGGTGGCTAGTGGGTGCCAGTCTCTCCCACTTTAGTCGGAATGGATTCGATGAAAAGGGTCCTTGTGAAGGGTAAATAGCAATTGGCATATCACGTTGTGGTTTTGCGTAGGTAAGAAATGTTCTTGCTAGAAACCCATAGCAGCCACGTAAAACATGCAAACAACAATTAGAGGACGTCTAACTTGTTTTTGCAGGGTATGCTATGTGATGTGATATGGCCAAGAAGAATGTGATGAATGATATGTGATGTATGAGATTGATCATGTTCTTGTAATAGGATTCACGACTTGCATGTCGATGAGTATGACAACCGGCAGGAGCCATAGGAGTTGTCTTTATTTATTGTATGACCTGCGTGTCATTGAACAACGCCATGTAATTACTTTACTTTATTGCTAACCGGTAGCCATAGTAGTAGAAGTAATAAGTTGGCGAGACAACTTCATGGAGACACGATGATGGAGATCATGATGATGGAGATCATGGTGTCATGCCGGTGACGATGATGATCATGGAGCCCCGAAGATGGAGATCAAAAGGAGCAATATGATATTGGCCATATCATGTCACTATTTGATTGCATGTGATGTTTATCATGTTTATGCATCTTATTTGCTTAGAACGACGGTAGTAAATAAGATGATCCCTCATTAAAATTTCAAGAAAGTGTTCCCCCTAACTGTGCACCGTTGCGAAAGTTCGTCGTTTCGAAGCACCACGTGATGATCGGGTGTGATAGATTCCTACGTTCACATACAACGGGTGTAAGACAGTTTTACACACGCGAAACACTTAGGTTGACTTGACGAGCCTAGCATGTACAGACATGGCCTCGGAACACAAGAGACCGAAAGGTCGAGCATGAGTCGTATGGTAGATACGATCAACATGAAGATGTTCACCGGTGATGACTAGTCCGTCTCACGTGATGATCGGACACGGCCTAGTTGACTCAGATCATGTAATCACTTAGATGACTAGAGGGATGTCTATCTGAGTGGGAGTTCATAAGATGAACTTAATTATCCTGAACATAGTCAAAAGATCTTTGCAAATTATGGCGTAAGCTCGCGCTTTAGTTCCACTGTTTAGATATGTTCCTAGAGAAAATATAGTTGAAAGTTGATAGTAGCGATTATGCGGACAGTAGAAAGCTTATGTCCTTAATGCACCGCTTGGTGTGCTGTACCCCAATTGTCGTCTGTGGATGTTGAGAACATCGGACATACACGTTTTGATAACTACGTGATAGTTCAGTTAAATGGTTTAGAGTTGAGGCACCAAAGACGTTTTTCGAAACGTCGCGGAACATATGAGATGTTTCTAGGGCTGAAATTGGGATTTCAGGCTCATGCCCACGTCAAGAGGTATAAGACCTCCGACGATTTTCTTAGCCTGCAAACTAAGGGAGAAAAGCTCAATCGTTGAGCTTGTGCTCAGATTGTCTGAGTGCAACAATCACTTGAATCGAGTGGGAGTTGATCTTCCAGATGAGATAGTGATGTTTCTCCAAAGTCATTGCCACCAAGCTGCTAGAGCTTCGTGATGAACTATGACATGTCAGGGATAGATATGATGATCCCTGAGGTATTCACGATGTTTGACACCGCGAAGGTAGAAATCAAGAAGGAGCATCAATTGTTGATGGTTGGCGAAACCACTAGTTTCAAGAAGGGCAAGGGCAAGGAGGGACACTTCATGAAACGGCAAATCAGTTGCTGCTCCAGTGAAGAAACCCAAGGTTGAACCCAAACCCGTGACTAAGTGCTTCTGTAATAAGGGGAACAGCCACTGGAGCAGAATTACCCTAGATACTTGGTAGATAAGAAGGCTGGCAAGGTCGATAGAAGTATATTGGATATACATTATGTTAATGTGTACTTTACTAGTACTCCTAGTAGCACCAGGGTATTAGATACCGGTTCGGTTGCTAAGTGTTAGTAACTCGAAATAAAAGAGCTACGGAATAAACGGAGACTAGCTAAAGGTGAGCCGACGATATGTGTTGGAAGTGTTTCCAAGTTTGATGTGATCAAACATCGCACACTCCCTCTACCATCAAGATTAGTATTAAACCTGAATAATTGTCATTTGGTGTTTGTGTTGAGCATAGACATGATTGGATTGTGTCTATCGCAATACGGTTATTCATTTAAGGAGAATAATGGTTACTCTATTTATTTGAATAAATACCTTCAATGGTCTTGCACCTAAAGGAATGGTTTATTGAATCTCGATCGTAGTGATACACATTTTCATGCCAAAAGATATAAGATAGTAATGATAGTACCACTTACTTGTGGCACTGCCACGTAAGTCATATTGGGGAAAAACGCATGAAGAAGCTCCACGTTGATGGATCTTTGGACTCACTCGTTTTTGAAAAGTTTGAGACATGCGAACCATGTTTATTGGTGTATACGCATGAAGAAACTCCATGCAAATGGATCGTTTAGACTCACTTGATTTTGAATCACTTGAGATATGCAAATCATACGACATGGGCAAGATGACTGAAAAGCCTCGTTTCAGTGAGATGGAACAAGATAGCAACTTGTTGGAAGTAACACATTTTGATGTGTGCAGTCCAATGAGTGCTGAGGCATGCAGTGAATATCGTTATGTTCTTACTTCACAGATGATTCGAGTAGATGTTGAGAATATTTACTTGATGAAACACAAGTCTGAATTATTGAATAGTTCAAGTAATTTCAGAGTGAAGTTGAAGATCATTGTGATAAGAGGATAAAATGTCTATGATATGATCATAGAGATGAGTATCTGAGTTACAAGCTTTGGCACGCAATTAAGACATTGTGGAAATTGTTTCACAATTAATACCGCCTGGAACAACATAGTGTGATGGTGTGTCCGAACATCATAGTTGCACCCTATTGGATATGGTGCGCACCATGATGTCTCTTATCGAATTACCACTATCATTCATGGGTTAGGCATTAGAGACAACTGCACACACTTTAATAGGGCACGACGTAATTCCGTTGAGACGACACCGTTTGAACTATGGTTTGGAGAAACCTAAGTTGTCATTTCTTAAAAGTTTGGGGCTGCGACGCTTATGTGAAAAGTTTCAGGTTGATAAGCTCGAACCCAAAGCGGATAAAATGCATCTTCATAGGACACCCAAAACAGTTGGGTATACCTCCTAATTCAGATCCGAAAGCAATAGGGATTGTTTCTTGAATCGGGTCCTTTTTTGAGGAAAGGTTTGTCTCGAAAACCGAGTGGGAGGATGGTGGAGACTTGATGAGGTTATTGAACCATCACTTCAACCAGTGTGTAGCAGGGCACAGGAAGTTGTTCCTGTGGCACCTACACCAATTGAAGTGGAAGCTTATGATAGTGATCATGAAGCTTCGGATCAAGTCACTACCGAACCTCGTAGGACGACAAGGACGCGTACTGCTTCGGAGTGGTATGGTGACCCTGTCTTGAAGGTCATGTTGATAGACAACAATGAACCTACGAGCTATGTAGAAGCGATGGTGGGCCCATATTCCGACAAATGGTTAGAAGCCATGAAATCCGAGATAGGATCCATGTATCAGAACAAAGCATGGACTTTGGTGGACTTGCTCGATGATCGGCAAGCCATTGAGATAAATGGATCTTTAAGAAGAAAACGGACGTGGACGGTAATGTCACCGTCTATGAAGCTCGACTTGTGGCGAAGAGTTTTTCACAAGTTCAAGGAGTTGACTACGATGAGATTTTCTCATCCGTAGCAATGCTTAAGTCCGTCGGAATCATGTTAGCATTAGCTGCATTTATGAAATCTGGCAGATGGATGTCAAGACGAGTTTCCTTACCAGTTTTCGTAAGGAAAAGTTGTATGTGATACAATCAGAAAAGTTTTGTCGATCCTAAGGATGCTAAAAGGTATGCTGGCTCCAGCGATCCTTCTAAGGACTGGAGTAAGCATCTCGGAGTTGGAATGTGCGCTTTGATGAGATGATCAAAGATTTTGGGTTTATACAAAGTTCATGAGAAACTTGTATTTCCAAAGAAGTGAGTGGGAGCACTATATAATTTTTGATGAGTATATGTTGTTGACATATTGTTGATCAGAAATGATGTAGAATTTCTGGAAAGCATATAGGGTTATTTGAAAGGTGTTTTTCAATAGAAAACCTAGATTAAGCTACTTGAACATTGAGCATCAAGATCTATGAGGATAGATCAAAAATGCTTAATGATACTTTCAAATGAGCATATACCTTGACATGATCTTGAAGGTGTTCAAGATGGATCAGTCAAAGAAGGAGTTCTTGCCTGAGTTGTAAGGTATGAAGTTAAGAGTTAAAGCTCGACCACTGCAGAAGAGAGAGAAAGGACGAATGTCGTCCCCTATGCTTCAGACGTAGGCTCTATAGTATGTTATGTTGTGTACTGCACCGGAAGTGTGCCTTGCCATGAGTCAGGCAAGGGGTACAAGAATGATCCAGGAATGGATCATTGGACAGCGGTCAAAATTGTCCTTGTAACAAATAAGGACATGTTTCTCGATTATGGATGTGATAAAGAGTTCGGCGTAAAGGGTTACGTCGATGCAAGCTTTAACACCTATCCGAGTGACTCTGAGTAGCAAACCGGATACGTATAGTGGAGCAACCATTTGGAATAGCTCAAAGTGGAGCGTGGAAGCAGCATTTACAGAATGACCTAGATATTTGCGAAGTACATATGGATCTGAATGTTGCAGACCCGTTGACTAAAACATCTCTCACAAGCAAAACATGATCAAACCCAAGAACTCATTGAGTCTTAATCACATGATGATGTGAACTACTTTAGCGACACTAGTAAACTCTTTGGATGTTGGTCACATGGCGATGTGACCTGTGAGTGTTAATCACATGGCGATGTGAACTAGATTATTGACTCTAGTGCAAGTGGGAGACTGTTGGAAATATATCCTAGAGGCAATAATAAATTAGTTATTATTATATTTCCTTGTTCATGATAATCGTTTATTATCCATGCTATAATTGTATTGATAGGAAACTCAGATACATGTGTGGATACATAGACAACACCATGTCCCTGGTAAGCCTCTAGTTGACTAGCTCGTTGATCAATAGATGGTTATAGTTTCCTGACCATGGACATGGGATGTCATTGATAACGGGATCACATCATTAGGAGAATGATGTGATGGACAAGACCCAATCCTAAGCCTAGCACAAAGATCGTAGTTCCTATGCTAAAGCTTTTCTAATGTCAAGTATCATTTCCTTAGACCATGAGATTGTGCAACTCCCGGATACCGTAAGAATGCTTTGGATGTACCAAACGTCACAACGTAACTGGGTGGCTATAAAGGTGCACTACAGGTATCTCCGAAAGTGTCTGTTGGGTTGGCACTAATCGAGACTGGGATTTGTCACTCCGGTTAACGGAGAGGTATCTTTGGGCCCACTCGGTAGGACATCATCATAATGTGCACAATGTGACAAAGGGGTTGATCATGGGATGATGTGTTACGGAACGAGTAAAGAGACTTGCCGGTAACGAGATTGAACAAAGGCATTGGCATACCGACGATCGAATCTCGGGCAAGTACAATACCGCTAGACAAAGGGAATTGTATACAGGATCGATTGAGTCCTTGACATCGTGGTTCATCCGATGAGATCATCGTGGAACATGTGGGAGCCAACATGGGTATCCAGATCCCGCTGTTGGTTATTGACCGGAGAACGTCTCGGTCATGTCTGCATGGTTCCCGAACCCGTAGGGTCTACACACTTAAGGTTCGATGACGCTAGGGTTATAAAGGAAGTTTGTATGTGGTTAACGAATGTGGTTAGGAGTCCCGGATGAGATCCCGGACGTCACAAAGAGTTCCGAAATGGTCCGGAGGTAAAGATTCATATATGGGAAGTCCTGTTTTGGTCACCGGAAAAGTTTCGGGTTTTTCCGGTAACGTACCGGGACCACCGAGAGGGTCCCGGGGGTCCACCAAGTGGGGCCACCAACCCCGGAGGGCTGCATGGGCCAAGTGTGCAAGGGGACCAGCCCCAAATGGGCTGGTGCGCCCCCCCACAAGGGGCCCAAGGCGCAGGGGAGAGTGGGAGGGGGCAAACCCTAGGGCAGATGGGCCCTAAGGCCCACCCCAGGCGCGCCTCCCCTCTCTCCCCCTCTGGCCGCCACCCAGATAGGATCTGGGGGCTGCCGCCACCCCTGGGGAGGGAACCCTAGAGGGGGCGCAGCCCCCTCCCCTCCCCCTATATATACTTGAGGGTTTTGGGGCTGCCAACACATGAGTTTTCTCCCTCAAGGCGCAGCCCTACCTCTCTCCCTCCTCGTCTCCCGCGGTGCTTGGCGAAGCCCTGCAGGATTGCCACGCTCCTCCACCACCACCACGCCATTGTGCTGCTGCTGGACGGAGTATTCCTCAACCTCTCCCTCTCTCCTTGCTGGATCAAGGCGTTGGAGACGTCACCGGGCTGTACGTGTGTTGAACACGGAGGTGCCGTCCGTTCGGCACTAGGATCTCCGGTGATTTGGATCACGACGAGTACGACTCCTTCAACCCCGTTCTCTTGAACGCTTCTGCTTAGCGATCTACAAGGGTATGTAGATGCACTCTCCTTCCCCTCGTTGCTGGTTTCTCCATAGATAGATCTTGGTGACACATAGGAAATTTTTGAATTTCTGCTACGTTCCCCAATAGCTCTTGTTGCACAATACTAGAGAGACGCTAGCATGATTGCAAAATAGGCGGATACGCAAACTTGTGCACAACCTACTAGGCAAAAATGCAACTATCTCTATCCCAAGTATGCTATATGTATGGTATTTCGGTGCAATGATCCAAGATGATCCAATATGACAATCTTAATGTATTATGATGCTATGGTTCTTGTTCATAAGCTCTTTGCTTATCTTTCCTCTTTGCTTAAAAGCTTGGGTGGCTCTTTCACTTTTGATCTCTTTTCTCATGCAAAACTTCACAAACCAAGATAACAATTGTGTATGCGATGACAACTTTGTGACACACAAGTTGATCTCAAGATATGCACCACTATTGTATGGTATGTATGCTATGGAGTATGATCACTAATGTGCACAAGTCACGTTGCCTGCAATACTCAACGACTAGTCTCGATGGGTAAGCTACGCAAAATGAGGCAATGTGGGTTATCAATGCAATTGCAAGTTATGACAAAGATGTCATCGAAGTTACCGTCCTTGGCGATGATGAGACCCTTGCGAAGATGAGCCGTGGTGGTGATGACGTCAACCGTACCTAGATAGCCGAAACACAAAAGGATACGGGATCCACAACTCAAAGTCTCAAGGACCAAAATATGGCAAAATCATCATAGGAGGTAGCGGGGAAGATGTTGGTGTATTTGGGTTTAGAAGATGTGGTGGAATGTGGGGTTGTGGTGGTGGCCGAACTGTCAAAGTTCAGTTTTGTCAGGGTTTCACGGACGTTCGGGCTTTTATGATCGTCCGGACTTTGTCGGACATTCGACCTTTTCCGATTGTCCGGAGCCTGGGCGAAAATCGGGCTCGGGAAGAAGAACTGCGAGATTTCCGGGGAAGAAGAAGATGGTGAGGTCAAAATCGAGTGATATGGTGGATGAAAAGGGTGGGGAGGGTGGGGAAAGCTAGATCCACACGCAGCAACACAAATCCATGGACCAAATCCAACAAAATCTCAACTCACAAACAAATCACAAAAAAAAATTAGGGCTATTATTGGTGGGGAATTTTCGGAATTAGGATGAAAACAACAAAATCAAGCTAGACAACACGGGGTAGGGGCTCCAAAAACGTGATCAACGTGGCTCATGATACCAAGATGATGTAGGGTGGAACCCTAGATGGATGATCTTTCACGTTTGGAGTGGATCCTACGGGGAATCACGAAGAACACACTGAAGCACAAAGTGGAAACACGGGGAAAACGAGAGGGAGAATCACTAAACTGACATAGAATCAATCACACGAGTGCTAGAACACCGACAACATAGAGTGACATAAGATCCACAATCAACCAAGGTAAGGATACAAAGGAACAGTTCTTCTCCGAACGGAGGTCTTGATGGTCTTCCCTAGAAAGGGGTCTTAAATCCGCTTGGGGGATCTTCTCCGAAGAGGTCCTGAACTCCGAGGAGAAGTAGCCAAGTGGATGAGCAAGGCTCTCACACAAAATATGAGCTAAACCTATGCTACCCGTACCAGGAGGTGGGGACGTCCTATTTATAGTCTTAGTGCAAATGGAAGTCAAAATGAAGGGGTACAAGGGCTCCAGCCCGCACGCGCGGTCACTCAGGTGTCGGTCGTTCGGAAGGTGTCGGATGTCCGGAGGCTCGGGACGGCCCGGACGTCCGGTCGGGCTCGGGTGTCCGTAGAATCAGCTCTGTCATGGTCGCATCGGACGTCCGGAGGGGGTCGGTCATCCGGAGCTTCGTGACAGTCCGGACGTCTGGAAGTCGTCGGTCGTCCGTAGATTCGGTTCGGGCGTGCATCGATCGGACGTCCGGTGGTCTCGGTCGTCCATAGATCTGGTTCAGATGCTCAGCTGTCGGACGTCCGGAGGGCGTCGGTCGTCCGTGGCCTGGGAGTCGTCGGACGTCCGGGCTTGGTCGGACGTCCGATGCCTGTAGCTTCAGCAGCATCTTTTCTTCTTCTTCAACATGCTTGGGGTCCTCGCCGTCTTGGCTCTTGCAAGTAGTAGATCTTTGGCTCACCTCCATGTACCTGATTAAACATAGAGTCTCCAACTGAGGTAGTAGCCATGTCTCGTGAGTAGAAAGAGGGAGTTCGGAGAGGAGCGAGTTCACCTTATCTTCGATAGCCTTAGCTCGGGCTCTTTTCATGGGTCCAAGTGGTGTTGAGGGAGATGTGGGCACGTCCATGGGGATGAGCGAGGGATGCTCCGCATCAAGAATGCCTTGCGACGAGCCGGCGTGGACGACCCCATTTTGATGAAGTTCCACTTCATGATGGGATTGAACAACGACATCTCAAGACAATATTCCTCGAGAACTATGAGTCCCTCAACGACAACTACATTGGTGCTCTCAAGGCGGAACAAGAACTCATGAAGGCCAAGGCTTCTCCACCCAGAGCAAACTTCGCAGCGACCAAGCTCTACGACAAGCATGAGGCTAGTACCACCACGATGTCCAAGCCCGACGAGCTCCAAGACGATGCTCCCAAGTTCGACTTCACCGCCATCCCTCTTTGTGGCATTGATGGTGCCGAGTCTACCACGACTCTTTTTCAAGACGGTGCAGCGATGAGTACGACTACGGAGACCCTCAAGGACCAAGCTTTGGAGGCGAGCAACAAGGTGGCGAGCAAGGATGATGCTTCCATCTTAGGAGGTGAGAGTGATGATGTGCCATCTTCGGCCTTCATCCACAGCGACGATGACGAGATGATTGAGCATGGGATTTTCCCTTCGGTCATGGAGGAGAGTGATGATGTGCCATCTTCAGCCTTCATCCATGGCGACGACGACGAGATGGTTGAGGATGGGATTCTCCCTTCGACCACGGCGACGTATGATGACTTGAGTGACTTTTGCCACCATATTGAGAGTGAGAGTGACTTCACCACTAGCCCCATATATGACGAGTTACCCCAATTTACATGTGACGAGAGCCACAACCCCCACCACTTGAGTGAGATGAGTGACTCCACCATATGTGACTTCGAGTGCACCTACTTTGAGGGAGGGACTGAACCACCACATAGAGAGAGTGAGATAGTCGATAGGTCTCGTGAGGCCATTTGCATTTCTAACAACTTGACCTCTACCTCTATTGTGTCTTCTCATTTGGTGCTAGGTCCCATTTATGATGACGCGCCGATCCTCGACCACTTCGTCCTCCCTTTGGACAAGACGATGGCCATGGTGGAATATGATGCACCCCCCACATGGTTCCATCAAGATGATGATATTGACCACCATTTGGTCTTTCCCACCTCACCTACACCACTTGAGTGGAATGACAAAGGTAACATAGGTGACGGTGATGCTGTAGTCCCACTAGTGGACATTCTTGACATTGATTGCTTGCATGATGTTGATCCACCTATTGCCATGCTTCATGCTAGTATGATTTCCCCATGCGATGATTTGCCCATTTATGATGAGTATGATGTTTTCATGTGGAGTCTATTAGTGGTGATGCCATGTTACATAGGATTTCTTGTGACAATTCTTTAGGTCACATCATGTTTGATAATCCGCTTGACTTGTCATATGCTATGCATAAGATCAACCATATGTCTTATTTGCAATCTCTTCATAGTGACTATGCATATGCCATTAAAATAAACCTAATTTGCACATATGGCATAGATGACAAGCCCATGGTTATTGGCATTTGTTTTTCTTGTGATGATATTGATATGCTGCCTTTGCATCATTTATCTAATATGCCATGCCATGACCACCTAGCTTCGGATATGCATTGTTTTGGATGTTGTCCATTTTCTCCATATGATATTTCCGCTATTGCTCATGAGGAGGCCCCCATAGTTTCCTCGTACATTTTAGGAGATTTTGATCCATCCCATTCATTGCATGATCCCCATCCTTGTGTGCACCATATGCTCCCCATGAATAAACATGCTATTGATGCGCCATATACTTGCATTCTCAATTTGTGTCCCCATCGTGTCATACACAATAACTATTCTTTCATGATGGATGACATGTTCTTATACCATGCATCAAATTTCTTTGAGCATTTATTATCTTGTGCTAACTCACACGTGCACATACACATCATGATGGATGATGTGTACATTTACCACGCGCACAATTTCTTTGGTTTGTGTCTCTTTTGTGTAGGTACCCATGGATACTTGTCAACCTCGGAATCCCACGAGTTGACAAAATGAGCTCTAGAGAGCAACGATGATTTGGGATCCCATGGATTGTCTTTCCCACCGCTCTCTTCATGCAAAGACTTCGCGCATTTCTTCTACATGGCCCACACTTGGCTATGGGTTATTGTTCATTACATATCATATGCCCATCTTGCCATGTTCACTTTGCATGATATGCCCATTCCTATGCCTTTGACATGCATTTGTGACCCATGCTTTGCATTACACATGATGATTGATTCTAGTACTTGTATGTGTATTTGCAATCTTGGTGGAGATATTGCTTGTTCTTGCCATGTTCCTTTTGTGCATCATTCCTATGATGATACTTCCATCTTGCTTTGTGTTCGTGCTTGCGATATGTCATGTGCACTCCCTATGCCTATTATTTGCTCACATGACATGATTGCCATGATTTACTCTAGTATGTTGCATCTTCGCTCCACTAGTTTGCACGACTTGATTACTATGCTTGCTTATGTTGCATCACCAATGACTCATACTTGCTCATTTCATGCGGTTGATGACAACCATATATATGCTTTGCACATGATTCATATTGCTTCTTGTCATATATCTCCATGTGTTGCCTCTCTCATGCTAGATGATTTGCCATGTATTGAGTGCAACAATGATGCTCTTCTTGCTCATGATATTGCCCCCATAGCATTCTCGCATATATTTGGAGATTTTGACATAATTCTTGTGAAGCATGCTTTTCTTACTTCTTTGCACCATATACCTAGTGCCATGAATATTGCCATTGTTGCATCATATTATTCATGCACTTGTGCTTCTAATGGTTTTGTGCAAAACATAAGAACCATCATGATGGATGATGTGTTTGTCTACCATGCGCATACTTTCTTTGTTTTGTTTTGTGCATGTGTAGGATACTTGGACTTTGTGTCGACTTCCACTTCACGTGAGTTGACCATTCGAGCTCTTGAGAGCGAGCCTCATACATTCTACCACTTCGGCATTGTGAGGAATGCACAATGACACACTTTCAAGGTGACATCCTTCTTGAGCTTGGATATTATGGATCATACTTCATGTGTTGCTTGCACCATTTGCACGCATGTTCGAGATATTGCTTTCACCCATGATTGCCACATTTCCATGCTTCATGACATATATACCTTGTGTGTTGCATCCAATTCTTGGACTACTTGCTACTATCATATGGTTGGTTGCACCAATATCATTTCTTCACATATGCCATGTCCCTTTGCTTGTCACATGCTTGACTTGATTGCCTCACACATGATGAACAATTGCTCTTTCTATTGTGTTGAGTGCCACACTATATTCACTACACCCTATGCACATTATGCTTGGATTGTCTTGCACTTGACCCATGTGTTTAGACACTTCATTTTATTTCGTGTTGTGAATACTTCCTATGCTGATGAGGACATCAATACAATTGTTACACCCACAGCCCCTGCTGCTATACATACTGGACCAATTACTAGAGCTCGTGCACGCCAACTAAATTACCAGGTACTTTCGTTTCTTGGTAATGATTCTAATGTTCATGAGAATATGATGCTGCCTAAATTGGATACATTTGTTTTGCTTACAAATGAAGGGCCTAGCTTGGAGAAGGATGAACATTGGAGCAAGAACAAGCATGGAGATGATGGCATGCGCAAGGGGAACAAGAACGGAGTTACAAATGATGATTTCAGGACTTTGAAGCCACCATAATGGGTGCATGAAGCCTTGGACGAAATATACAAGATGCCACTTCATAAATTTCGTCCCGAGGCTATTTTAGGTGCTGCGTCACCTTATTATTGGGCCAGGCCCATGTAATTTCGAAATACATAAGTATAGGCTAATTTTAGAGTCCGTATGTGTGGGGAAACAAGAGAGAGGGTTGATTTCGGACCCCTCCTGATGAGGACATGACTACCTTGGATATGACCAAAAATATTGCATATATGCATATTTGTGAGGTGATTTCTAGTGCAAACTATTCAATAATCTATTTATGTTATCCAGAACAAAAATACTTCACACACTTTTGTGTTTTGTCTAATTGCAGGTGTATGGGACATTTGTACAATCCACATATGAAGATAAGGAAGAAAGAGATGTGTATTTGCTGTCCAAAAAGTTCTCTCACGTCACTTTTGGCCCAAGAGAAGATAGAGTCCAAGTCTCTCACGTTCTGGATTCAGATTCGGACTGCACAGACATACCTGACTCAAAACGCACACGAGTTTTTCATACGGACTCCGAACTGGGTGATTCTTTTTTTGTTGGAAACTAGATTTCGTGCACTTTCCAACCCAATTGGAATCACCTTCAAATTCGTCCGGAGCGTTGAGTTGTGGACGAAACAATCTAATGCTCCAGCAGAATCCGAGTCAAACTACAAGTCCAAAGGTGTTACATCACCTCCACTTGGGCCCATTGGCCTTGTACGACCTAGATTTAGTTTTAGGCTGCCTTGGGACGTCCTCCCACCTCCTTGGCCGCCACCCCTTGCTCCTATATAAGTAGATCCATCTAGTAGCTTTTCCTTGGGATTTGTTTAGTTAAAAGTTAGCCATTGCAACTTCGTGTACTTCGTTTGTGTCCAACGACCAGACCAAGACCGCTTCCGGATCCCCACCATTATCAATACTTCATATATATTTGCAATATTCAGATTGCTTTATCATATTCTTGCTCGTTCTTCGATTGCTTGCAGGAATAGACCTTCGTGGTCAGGCTGACCGTGCTTCCAGCATTGTCAGTAACCTCAGGAGATTGGTTTAGCGATTGCTAAGGCGCAACGTCGTGCACGTTTGTAGTCGGATCGTCAAAGTCGTCTCCACCAAATCAATAGTTATCATCTCATCGAAAGATCGGGACACCCCGCCTTCTATCAAGTGGTATCAGTTTTCAGGTTGCTCGGTGAGATTTTACAGTTTTTCATTGTTTAGATCGCATCTGTCATTCATACCTACAGTCCATGAAAAATCCATAAAAAAGTTAGATCTGTTCATCATTTATCCAAGCCAGTCTGAGCCTTTGCAATTTTCTATTCATTGCTTGCATAGTTGAATTATCGGTTGCATCGTCGTGTTAGTTGCTGGTCTTAGTGTCTAGTTCCTTTAGAGTTTCGAGTTCTGTTCACATTAGTCACGCCGCCGCTGCATCATTATCCCTTCCGCTGTCCACCATCCCATCCATTAGTTTCCACCACGTGCTACGCACTGTTCATTGTCATAATCATAGTTGAGGTCATTCACATCTTCGCCTGATCCAATCTGCATCTTATCTAGTTTGTCTTGGAAAGAGGGAAAAAAAGATAGAGGAAAAAAAGAGAGGAAAAAAAAGAAAAAGAGGGAGAAGAAAAAGAAAAAAAAAGCGTGAGAAAAAAAAAGAGAGAAGAAAAAAATCGGATCTATCTAGAATCAATCTCGTACCTGAATTCGGATTGGAATCTGTTTTGCGCACTGTTCAGTAAAACAGGTGTATCTTCCTCATACGAAGTCCGTTTTGGCTCCGTGAGTACTCAAATTGAAGCTAGCGACGAGCCGCATCTAAATAGTTGCATAAGATAGTTCAATATTTGACACCTCAAAATCGGCTTCTAAATAGGTCTTTTTGCCCTCTGAAGTTCGTGAACACAACTTGTTTCAAATTTTCAGGCCAGTTTTAGAATTCTTTGACTCCTCATATCAACTCGGAATTGAGTGATTCTTTTTGCATTGGAAAGCTTGAGTTAGTAGCATTCTTTGAAAGAATCTATCAGAAAATTGGCTCTAACTTTTCAAGAGGAAAGTTGGAGAGAGAGAGTTGTTGTATATCCTGTTTGGCAGTTGTTTTTTCATCATTATCTTTACTGCCGTTGTGATCTTCACTTATATCTTGCTGTCAAGAGCTACTTAGTATCCTTCATTGATGCTAGTTGTGCTACGCCGTGACCTCATTAGTGTTCTAGGCTCGCGTCTCTAGTCCGGTCTAGCCTAGGACCAGCACAGTACCGTCGTTGAGCGTTTATTCAACGTTGCATCTTTGAATTGATTATTGCTAATCTTTTGCTACCATATATAGCCAACCCAGCTCCACATATTTCTACACCGTGTATACGTACGCTCCCCTGGCAATCGCTTTACTCAATATTCGGAGTTACTTGACACCGCTGGTTGTCGATCACCGCCTGCTGCATGGTAAGAACTTGTAAGACATTGATATTTGCTTTACTGTGAGCGTTTTACCACCACATCCTAGTAGTTATAGGAACATTATTTTTGGGTTTTGTTTCTTGTTCTACTAATCATGACAGGATCCAGAGTCAATTCATGGGCTTTGTCGATCGCGGGAGACGTGCCACCACCTTTGCAAATACCACAACCGTCACGAGAGGTGCACAAACATCCAAATGCACATGATCAGGTTAATGTATCTATACCACCATTTAATGGCCGTTTTAAACCTGCTTTATATATTGAATGGGAGTTCGACATAAAAAATATATTTGCTTCCCATAATTTCGATGAACATAAAAAGGTTAAGGTTGCGGTTGGTTCTTTCACTGGTTATGCTTTGGTTTGGTGGAGTGAATATTGTCGGTTACACCCTGATTATATACCTACTACTTGTGATGATTTGAAACTTGCCATGCGACATACTTTCGTCCCTGCTTATTATACTCGTGACATGATTAAGAAGTTGCAACACTTAAAACAAGGTAGTGAAACTGTAACAAAATATTATGATGATTTACAAACTACCTTGTTGCATTCCTCTTTAGAAGAAAGTGAAGATGATTTTATGGATAGATTTTGGGGAGGATTAAACCGTGATATTCAAGAGATACTAATTCATGAAGAGTGTTATCCTATGGACCATTTGTTTCATCTTGCTTGCAAAGCTGAACAGGAAATAAAATGACGTGTTGGCCACGAGGAGAACAAGCGCACGGTGCACATTCCAAGAGTTGATATGATTGTTCCTTCAACTACTAGGCATACTATGACAACCACATCCGTTGTTGTCAGGACTACATCACCTCCACCATGTGACACATCGCCCCCGAGAGTGGCTACATCATCTGAGTTGATCATAAGAGGTAATGACAAAGGTACTGATCTTCCATCTCTACATGAGAATGATGAATGCCTTGTGAATTTGAATGCACCATCTGATGAGCTACCCACTACTTTGATCACACCACCTATTTTAGAGGACTACGTTGATAATTTGACTTTGCCATGTGATCAAACAACTGAAATACCAACAATTTTGAGTGCACCCATTGAATTAACTATTGATGCAAAAGAACCAATGTTTAATCATTTTGATATGACCTCTAATCTTGGTGATGATTCTGTGTTGAATGACTTATTGCATGTTTGCGTATTTAAGCATGTTGTAGCATGTAAATTTGATGCAAGTAAGGTTTATTCATCGAAGTTAGGATGGTTTAATGATGAACATTGTCAATCTTTTGAAATGAATAAGAGCTTCACTTATATGTGCAAACTGAGTTGCAATATTTTCATGCCTTCTACTTCTTGTGCTAATTTTTTGGCTTTAGATTTTATGAACTATGCAAGTTACTCATCTATTCATGTGTCATATATGCAAAAATCAAGGGAAGTAAAAATGGATGACATATACATATACAACATGTACACCTTGTCTCTTTTGTTAGCCACATTTCAGATTAAGCAACGCCGAGGACGGCTTTATTTTCAAGAAGGGGAGGATGATGAGGACATGACTACCTTGGATATGACCAAAAATATTGCATATATGCATATTTGTGAGGTGATTTCTAGTGCAAACTATTCAATAATCTATTTATGTTATCCAGAACAAAAATACTTCACACACTTTTGTGTTTTGTCTAATTGCAGGTGTATGGGACATTTGTACAATCCACATATGAAGATAAGGAAGAAAGAGATGTGTATTTGCTGTCCAAAAAGTTCTCTCACGTCACTTTTGGCCCAAGAGAAGATAGAGTCCAAGTCTCTCACGTTCTGGATTCAGATTCGGACTGCACAGACATACCTGACTCAAAACGCACACAAGTTTTTCATAAGGACTCCGAATTGGGTGATTCTTTTTTTGTTGGAAACTAGATTTCGTGCACTTTCCAACCCAATTGGAATCACCTTCAAATTCGTCCGGAGCGTTGAGTTGCGGACGAAACAATCTGATGCTGCAGCAGAATCCGAGTCAAACTACAAGTCCAAAGGTGTTACATCACCTCCACTTGGGCCCATTGGCCTTGTACGACCTAGATTTAGTTTTAGGCTGCCTTGGGACGTCCTCCCACCTCCTTGGCCGCCACCCCTTGCTCCTATATAAGTAGATCCATCTAGTAGCTTTTCCTTGGGATTTGTTTAGTTAAAAGTTAGCCATTGCAACTTCGTGTACTTCGTTTGTGTCCAACGACCAGACCAAGACCGCTTCCGGATCCCCACCATTATCAATACTTCATATATATTTGCAATATTCAGATTGCTTTATCATATTCTTGCTCGTTCTTCGATTGCTTGCAGGAATAGACCTTCGTGGTCAGGCTGACCGTGCTTCCAGCATTGTCAGTAACCTCAGGAGATTGGTTTAGCGATTGCTAAGGCGCAACGTCGTGCACGTTTGTAGTCGGATCGTCAAAGTCGTCTCCACCAAATCGATAGTTATCATCTCATCGAAAGATCGGGACACCCCGCCTTCTATCACCTCCACCAAGGGCCACGAAATTCCCCCCTCTTCCTCCATATATACAGCCCTTAGGGCATTGTTTAGATTAAAAGTTCGCCATAGCTGCAACTTCGCGTACTTCCTTTGTGTTCAACGACCAGACAAAGGCGTCACAGAACCCCACCTTGATCAATAAAGCTTTCATCTTATATTCGCAATATCCAGATTGCAATCTTAGTTTCTTGCTTGTTCTTTGTTTGCTCGCAGGAAACAGACCCTCGTGGTCAGGTTGATCGTGCTCCGGCGTGGTCAATAACGTCTCGGAGTTGGTTTAGCGATCGCTAAGGCGCGACGTCCTCGCACGTTCGTAGTCGGATCGTCAAAGTCGACTTCCACCAAAGCGAAATCCACCATCTCATCGAAAGACGGGACACCTCTGCCTCTATCAAGTGGTATCAGATTTCCAGGTTGCTCGGTGAGATTTTACAGTTTTTTGTAGTTTAGATCGAGTCTGTTCTTCATACCTACAGTCCACGAAAAAGCCACACAAAAAAAATTAGGGTTAGTTCATCATATCCGAACCAATCTGAGCCTTTGCATAATCTTTTTAGGGTTTTGCTTTGTTGAATTTGCGGTTGCATCGTCGGTCTAGTTGCTGGTCTTAGCGTCTAGTCTTTTAGAGTTTCGAGTTCTGGTCATAAGTTGTCACGCCGCCGCCGCACCATCATCATCGCCCCTGCCATCTACCACCACCGCTTATCCGCCACCGCTCCGAATCCGTATCCATATACCACCACCAATCCGTGCCCATATACCACCACCGATCCATATCCATATACTACCACCGCTACCACCACCGCTGCCATATACCACCACCATATATCCACCACCAATCCGAGTTCCTTGCTTATTAGGTTTGTTTTCGGGATCCATCCAGATTCCGATTCGTGTTTCCTTGCCCGAGTAGGTTTCGGAAAAAAAAAGAGCGAAAAAAAATAAATTCAGAGTGTGCTTTTCCCTTGTTTACGTGCCGCGCCGTGATTTTGTTAGTGTTCTAGGCTCGCGTCTCTAGCACAGTCTAGCCTAGGACCAGCACAGTACCGTCGTTGAGCGTTTATTCAACTTTGCATCTCTGAATTGATTATTGCTGACCCTTTTTGCTACCATATTATAAGCCTTCCCAGCTCCACATACATCTACGTCGTGCATTTCACTCTCCCTGGTAATCGCTCTATCCAAGCTTTGAGAGTTTTTGACTACAACGGTTGCCGATCACCGCCTGCTGCTGGGTAAGAACTGGTAAGAATTTAGATTTGCTTGACGGATTTGTGACACCCACCACCACCACTTGTTCGTAGTCTGTAGGATCATATTCTTGTGTGTTTCTATTGCTGCTAACCATGCCAGGATCACAAGCCGACGAGATTGACTGGGAGAATTTATCGAACAAGGAGCTTCATGATAAGTTTCAGCAAATGATGACTGAACAGGTGCAAGATGTGCTGAACAATTTTGAAGAGGCCATGGAGAAGATCACTGGCCTTGAGAAGACGTTCGAAACAAAGCTCGATAACAAGTTTAATGAATTGCTCGCGCGTTTTCCACCACCACCACCCGCTGCACCTAACGCACCTCTCCAACAACAACAACAACGACTACCTCCACGTCGCGAAGCAGACCTCCGCCGAGCAAGCCGTGTTCCTCTTGCGTTTGGCCAAACTGTTGGTGCTGCTGTTGATACTTCTGTGGCTCCTGCTGCTGATGCGGAGGAGGATGATTATGTGGGAGATTATGAGGATGAGGTTGATCAAAATCAACACTACGTGCAGCCACCTGTACCGCCACCAGCAGGTCGACCTCAGGTATATATTCGTAATGGTAGGCCTGCACCACCACCTCAGGTACGAGATGATGTCCATATTCCTAAACTGAAATTGTATTCCACCATTTGAGGGTAGATATGTTCCTGATATATATCTTACTTGGGAGTTAGAAACTGAACAACGATTTACATGTTTACAATATCCTGAGGAGAGACGAGTTGCTGCTGCTGTTTGTGCTTTCACTAGTTTTGCATGTGTATGGTGGTCTGAACATTGTAGATTATATCCTATTCCAACTACTTGGGCTACTTTGAAAACTGCTATGCGTACGCGTTGGGTTCCACCATATTATCAACGTGAATTGCTTCAAAAATTGCAGCGTTTAAGACAAGGGAAAAATTCTGTAGAAGAATATTATCAGGAATTACAAACTGGCATGATTAGATGTGGTATTGTTGAGGAGAATGAAGCTATGCTTGCACGTTTTCTGGGTGGATTAAATAGAGAGATTCAGACCATTCTAGACTATAAGGAGTATACTAATATCACTCGTTTATTCCATCTTGCTTGTAAAGCTGAACGTGAAGTGCAGGATCGACAAGCATTGGGGCGAACTAACTTTTCTGCAGGCCGACCTTCATCATGGACACCACGTGCATCTTCTACTTCAACTGCACCAGCACCTCCATCCGGTGCGACCTCCAGCCGTGATACAAGAAAACAGGCACAACCACCATTATCTGCCAAGAGCGCACCTGCGGGGCCTGCACAGCGTTCTTCTTCTTCCATGGCATCAACAGGGCACACAAGTGATATTATTTGTCGTCGTTGTAAGGGAGGAGGTCATTATGCGAGAGAATGCAAATCTCCGCGTGTGATGATTGCTACCGCGGATGGTGGATATGAGTCCGCTAGTGACTATGATGAGGAGACTTTGGCTCTTATTACACGTGAAGAACATGGTGGAGATGATTCTGATCATGAGACGCAATACATGGCTCCTGAAGACGCTGACAGGTATGAATGTTTAGTTGCTCAACGTGTTTTGAGTGTGCAGGTCACACAAGCTGAGCAAAATCAGAGGCACAATTTGTTCCATACCCAGGGAGTTGTGAAGGAACGTTCTGTGCGCGTCATCATAGACGGAGGGAGCTGCAACAACTTGGCTAGCATGGAGATGGTGGAGAAGCTTTCTCTCACCACAAGACCACATCCACATCCTTACTACATCCAATGGTTCAACAACAGCGGCAAGGTTAAGGTAACACGTACTGTTCGTGTGCATTTTAGTATCTCTACATATGCTGATTATGTTGATTGTGATGTGGTACCTATGCAAGCATGTTCCTTATTACTTGGTAGACCATGGCAATTTGATAAAAATTCTGTACACCATGGTAGAAACAATCACTATACTCTTGTTCATAAGGATAAAAATATTACTTTGCTTCCTATGACTCCTGATTCCATTTTGAAAGATGATATTAATAGAGCTAATAAAGCACAACAGGAGAAGAATAAGAGTGAAAATCAGATTGTGGCTAAAGAATTTGAGCAACAAATGAAGCCTAATAATAAACCATCTAGTGTTGCTTCTGAAATTAAATTGAAAAGTGCATGTTTATTTGCCACCAAATCTGATATTGATGAGCTAGATTTCAGCAAATCTGTTTGCTATGCTTTTGTGTGCAAAGAGGCATTATTTTCATTCGAGGACGTGCCTTCCTCTTTGCCTCCTGCTGTCACTAACATTTTGCAGGAGTTCGCTGACGTCTTTCCACAAGACGTGCCACCGGGATTACCGCCTATTCGAGGGATTGAGCATCAGATTGACTTAATTCCCGGTGCTTCACTGCCAAACTGTGCACCATACCGTACCAATCCAGAGGAGACGAAGGAGATTATGCGCCAAGTACAAGAGCTTCTCGACAAAGGTTATATACACGAATCCCTTAGTCCTTGTGCTGTTCCTATTATTCTAGTGCCGAAAAAGGATGGTACATCACGTATGTGTGTTGATTGTAGAGGCATTAATAATATTACTATTCGTTATCGTTATCCTATTCCTAGGCTAGATGATATGCTTGATGAATTGAGTGGCTCTACAATATTCTCCAAAGTTGATTTGCGTAGTGGCTACCATCAAATTCGTATGAAATTGGGAGATGAATGGAAAACAGCATTTAAAACTAAGTTTGGATTATATGAGTGGTTAGTCATGCCTTTTGGGTTAACTAATGCACCTAGTACTTTCATGAGATTAATGAACGAAGTTTTACGTGCTTTCATTGGACGATTTGTGGTAGTTTACTTTGATGACATATTGATTTATAGCAGATCTTTGGAAGAACATTTGGAACATTTATGTGCTGTTTTTATTGCTCTACGTGATGCACGTTTGTTTGGTAACCTTGGGAAGTGCACCTTGATGAGGACATGACTACCTTGGATATGACCAAAAATATTGCATATATGCATATTTGTCAGGTGATTTCTAGTGCAAACTATTCAATAATCTATTTATGTTATCCAGAACAAAAATACTTCACACACTTTTGTGTTTTGTCTAATTGCAGGTGTATGGGACATTTGTACAATCCACATATGAAGATAAGGAAGAAAGAGATGTTTATTTGCTGTCCAAAAAGTTCTCTCACGTCACTTTTGGCCCAAGAGAAGATAGAGTCCAAGTCTCTCACGTTCTGGATTCAGATTCGGACTGCACAGACATACCTGACTCAAAACGCACACAAGTTTTTCATACGGACTCTGAATTGGGTGATTCTTTTTTTGTTGGAAACTAGATTTCGTGCACTTTCCAACCCAATTGGAATCACCTTCAAATTCGTCCGGAGCGTTGAGTTGTGGACGAAACAATCTGATGCTGCAGCAGAATCCAAGTCAAACTACAAGTCCAAAGGTGTTACATCACCTCCACTTGGGCCCATGAGCCTTGTACGACCTAGGGTTAGTTTTAGGCTGCCTTGGGACGTCCTCCCACCTCCTTGGCCGCCACCCCTTACTCCTATATAAGTAGATCCATCTAGTAGCTTTTTCCTTGGGATTTGTTTAGTTAAAAGTTAGCCATTGCAACTTCGTGTACTTCGTTTGTGTCCAACGACCAGACCAAGACCGCTTACGGATCCCCACCTTTATCAATACTTCATATATACTCGCAATATTCAGATTGCTTTTATCATATTCTTGCTCGTTCTTCGATTGCTTGCAGGAATAGACCTTCGTGGTCAGGTTGATTGTGCTCCAGCGTGGTCAATAACCTTTCGGAGTTGGTTTAGCGATTGCTAAGGCGCAACGTCGTGCACGTTTGTAGTCGGATCGTCAAAGTCATCTTCACCAAATCGATAGTTATCATCTCATCGAAAGATCGGGACACCCCGCCTCTATCATGATGTCCATATTCCTAAACTGAAATTGAATATTCCACCATTTGAGGGTAGATATGTTCCTGATATATATCTTACTTGGGAGTTAGAAACTGAACAACGATTTACATGTTTACAATATCCTGAGGAGAGACGAGTTGCTGCTGCCGTTTGTGCTTTCACTAGTTTTGCATGTGTATGGTGGTCTGAACATTGTAGATTATATCCTATTCCAACTACTTGGGCTGCTTTGAAAACTGCTATGCGTACGCGTTGGGTTCCACCATATTATCAACGTGAATTGCTTCAAAAATTGCAGCGTTTAAGACAAGGGAAAAATTCTGTAGAAGAATATTATCAGGAATTACAAACTGGCATGATTAGATGTGGTATTGTTGAGGAGAATGAAGCTATGCTTGCACGTTTTCTGGGTGGATTAAATAGAGAGATTCAGACCATTCTAGACTATAAGGAGTATACTAATATCACTCGTTTATTCCATCTTGCTTGTAAAGCTGAACGTGAAGTGCAGGATCGACAAGCATTGGGGCGAACTAACTTTTCTGCAGGCCGACCTTCATCATGGACACCACGTGCATCTTCTACTTCAACTGCACCAGCACCTCCATCCGGTGCGACCTCCAGCCGTGATACAAGAAAACAGGCACAACCACCATTATCTTCCAAGAGCGCACCTGCGGGTCCTGCACAGCGTTCTTCTTCTTCCATGGCATCAACAGGGCACACAAGTGATATTATTTGTCGTCGTTGTAAGGGAGGAGGTCATTATGCGAGGGAATGCAAATCTCCGCGTGTGATGATTGCTACCGCGGATGGTGGATATGAGTCCGCTAGTGACTATGATGAGGAGACATTGGCTCTTATTACACGTGAAGAACATGGTGGAGATGATTCTGATCATGAGACGCAATACATGGCTCCTGAAGACGCTGACAGGTATGAATGTTTAGTTGCTCAACGTGTTTTGAGTGTGCAGGTCACACAAGCTGAGCAAAATCAGAGGCACAATTTGTTCCATACCAAGGGAGTTGTGAAGGAACGTTCTGTGCGCGTCATAATAGACGGAGGGAGCTGCAACAACTTGGCTAGCATGGAGATGGTGGAGAAGCTTTCTCTCACCACAAGACCACATCCACATCCTTACTACATCCAATGGTTCAACAACAGCGGCAAGGTTAAGGTAACACGTACTGTTCGTGTGCATTTTAGTATCTCTACATATGCTGATTATGTTGATTGTGATGTGGTACTGATAGAGGCGAGGGTGTCCCGATCTTTCGATGAGATGATAACTATCGATTTGGTGGAGACGACTTTGACGATCCGACTACAAACGTGCACGATGTTGCGCCTTAGCAATCGCTAAACCAATCTCCTGAGGTTATTGACGATGCCGGAAGCACGGTCAGCCTGACCACGAAGGTCTATTCCTGCAAGCAATCGAAGAACGAGCAAGAATATGATAAAGCAATCTGAATATTGCAAATATATATGAGGTATTGATAATGGTGGGGATCCGTAAGCGGTCTTGGTCTGGTCGTTGGACACAAACGAAGTACACGAAGTTGCAATGGCTAACTTTTAACTAAACAAATCCCAAGGAAAAGCTACTAGATGGATCTACTTATATAGGAGCAAGGGGTGGCGGCCAAGGAGGTGGGAGGACGTCCCAAGGCAGCCTAAAACTAAATCTAGGTCGTACAAGGCCAATGGGCCCAAGTGGAGGTGATGTAACACCTTTGGACTTGTAGTTTGACTCGGATTCTGCTGCAGCATCAGATTGTTTCGTCCACAACTCAACGCTCCGGACGAATTTGAAGGTGATTCCAATTGGGTTGGAAAGTGCACGAAATCTAGTTTCCAACAAAAAAAGAATCACCCAATTCGGAGTTCGTATGAAAAACTTGTGTGCGTTTTGAGTCAGGCATGTCTGTGCAGTCCGAATCTGAATCCAGAACGTGAGAGACTTGGACTCTATCTTCTCTTGGGCCAAAAGTGACGTGAGAGAACTTTTTGGACAGCAAATAAACATCTCTTTCTTCCTTATCTTCATATGTGGATTGTACAAATGTCCCATACACCTGCAATTAGACAAAACACAAAAGTGTGTGAAGTATTTTTGTTCTGGATAACATAAATAGATTATTGAATAGTTTGCACTAGAAATCACCTGACAAATATGCATATATGCAATATTTTTGGTCATATCCAAGGTAGTCATGTCCCCATCAATGGAGGAGGATTAATGGGACACTTTGGCGTGAAGAAGACGGAGGACGTACTTGCTACACATTTCTTTTGGCCAAAGATGAGATGGGATGTTGAGCGTTTTATTGCTCGCTGCACTACATGTCAACAAGCTAAGTCACGACTCAATCCTCATGGTTTATATATGCCTTTGCCTGTACCTAGTGTTCCTTGGGAGGATATATCTATGGACTTTGTTTTAGGTTTACCTCGAACAAAGAAGGGGAGGGATAGCATATTTGTTGTCGTGGATAGATTCTCGAAAATGGCACACTTTATACCATGTCATAAAAGCGATGATGCTGTTAATGTTGCTGATTTGTTCTTTCGTGAAATTATTCGCTTGCATGGTGTGCCAAATACTATTGTTTCAGATCGTGATACTAAATTTCTTAGCCACTTTTGGAGATGTTTATGGGCTAAGTTGGGGACTAAACTGCTTTTTAGTACTACTTGTCACCCCCAAACTGATGGACAAACTGAAGTAGCCAATAGAACGTTGTCTACTATGCTTAGGGCTGTTTTGAAGAATAATAAGAAAATGTGGGAGGAATGCTTGCCTCATATTGAATTTGCTTACAATCGTTCATTGCATTCTACTACTAAGATGTGCCCTTTTGAAGTTGTGTATGGTTTCCTACCTCGTGCACCTATTGATTTGTTGCCTCTTCCATCTTCGGAGAAGGTTAATTTTGATGCTAAACAACGTGCTGAATTGATTTTAAAAATGCATGAGTTAACTAAGGAAAACATTGAGCGTATGAATGCTAAATATAAACTTGCTGGAGATAAGGGTAGAAAACATGTTGTGTTTGCACCTGGAGATCTTGTTTGGTTACATTTGCGTAAGGATAGATTTCCTGATTTGCGCAAATCAAAGCTAATGCCACGTGCTGATGGTCCCTTTAAGGTGTTAGAGAAAATAAATGATAATGCATATAAACTTGAGCTGCCTGCAGAGTTTGGGGTTAGTCCCACTTTTAACATTGCAGATTTGAAGCCTTATTTGGGTGAGGAAGATGAACTTCCGCCGAGGACGACTTCATTTCAAGAAGGGGAGGATGATGAGGACATCAATACAATTGTTACACCCACAGCCCTTGCTGCTATACATACTGGACCAATTACTAGAGCTCGTGCACGCCAACTAAATTACCAGGTACTTTCGTTTCTTGGTAATGATTCTAATGTTCATGAGAATATGATGCTGCCTAAATTGGATACATTTGTTTTGCTTACAAATGAAGGGCCTAGCTTGGAGAAGGATGAACATTGGAGCAAGAACAAGCATGGAGATGATGGCATGTGCAAGGGGAACAAGAACGGAGTTACAAATGATGATTTCAGGACTTTGAAGCCACCATAATGGGTGCATGAAGCCTTGGACGAAATATACAAGATGCCACTTCATAAATTTCGTCCCGAGGCTATTTTAGGTGCTGCGTCACCTTATTATTGGGCCAGGCCCATGTAATTTCGAAATACATAAGTATAGGCTATTTTTAGAGTCCGTATGTGTGGGGAAACAAGAGATAGGGTTGATTTCGGACCCCTCCACCAAGGGCCACGAAATTCCCCCCTCTTCCTCCATATATACAGCCCTTAGGGCATCGTTTAGACTTTGGGTTTTGTTTAGATTAAAAGTTCGCCATAGCTGCAACTTCGCGTACTTCGTTTGTGTTCAACGACCAGACAAAGGCGTCACAGAACCCCACCTTGATCAATAAAGCTTTCATCTTATATTCGCAATATCCAGATTGCAATCTTAGTTTCTTGCTTGTTCTTCGTTTGCTCGCAGGAAACAGACCCTCGTGGTCAGGTTGATCGTGCTCCGGCGTGGTCAATAACCTCTCGGAGTTGGTTTAGCGATTTCTAAGGCGCGACGTCCTCGCACGTTCGTAGTCGGATCGTCAAAGTCGACTTCCACCAAAGCGAAATCCACCATCTCATCGAAAGACGGGACACCTCCGCCTCTATCATATGCCTACCATAGACCTTGCATTGAGCAATTTGTGAATGCTTGCTATGACCTCGAGGTAGATGCTTATTATCTTGTCACACATATTTGCATCTCTACCTCACATTTGCATACTTTTCCACATGATATTTTTAGTTGTGCTCGATTGATATGCTTACATGCCATGTCACAATCCTTTCTCACACCCGATGCTATGCTTGATGATGACACTTGTTTGGTGAATCACCTCTTGAATGCTTGGTTTTGCACTAACGGTAACCACATTTATTTTTCCAAGTGTTTGTTGGTCTTGCTTCTTTTGAAGGAATCACTAGACGGTGCAACATTGGAGAGTGCCCATTTCGAGTTTCAAGATGATGAGTGCTTGGTGACCGACCACTTCGACACGGCACCACCATCTCTTTCCCATGGTGATTTGGTTTTCGATCCGAGGTCGGATCTTTTCCAAGGGGGAGGGGATGATGCGGAGCATCCTACAGTCATCACCATGTCAAGAGTACGTTTGGCAAGTGACACGTGCGACCTCTACTTCTCATACATAAAGGTGAATCTTCTCCTTTACACGTGTTCACTTAACCCCTTCGAGGATGGTATACTACTTGACACTCCACTCATGTGCATGCATAGGTATTGCCGGAGCTTCACGGATGACAAGGAGGAGTGCAAGCACCAAGGAACAACTACACCATCCACGAGGGAAGCATGTAAGAGAAGACGGAAGAAGAAGGAGCTGCGGAGGCTTCAGCGACCGGACGACTGGAAGCCTCCGGACGTCCGACAAGTCGCAGCGCACGGACGACCGACACCGACCGGACGGCCGGTGCCATGGTGACAGAACGATATTTACGGAAGTCCAAACACTTCCGGACGTCCAGACCGTCCCGAGCTTCCAGACGTCCGACCCCCACCGGACGTCCGACGCCTGTGTGCGCAGCCGCGGGCCTTTGGCCTTGTATCTCTCTCCCACTTACCCCTTCATGGCTTAGACTATAAATAGACCTCGCCCTCATCCTTTCTCGGGTTAGCAAATATGATAGCTCATTCTTAGGTGAGCTTTGCTCCTACCTCTACTCATGAGAGAGAGAGAGACTACCACTCCCATGGAGTTCAAGACCTCCATGTGAGAAGATCCTGCGGGATATGATAGAGGCAAAGGTGTCCCGTCTTTCGATGAGATGATGGATATCGCTTTGGTGGCAGTCGACTTTGACGATCTGACTACGAACGTGCAAGGACGTCGCGCCTTAGCAATTGCTAAACCAACTCTGAGAGGTTACTGACCACGCCGGAGCACGATCAACCTGACCACGAGGGTCTGTTTCCTGCGAGCCAACGAAGAACAAGCAAGAAACTGAGATTGCAATCTGGATATTGCGAATATAAGATGAAAGCTTTATTGATCAAGGTGGGGTTCTGTGACGCCTTTGTCTGGTCGTTGAACACAAACGAAGTACGCGAAGTTGCAGCTTTGGCGAACTTTTAATCTAAACAAAATCCAAAGTCTAAACGATGCCCTAAGGGCTGTATATATGGAGGAAGAGGGGGGAATTTCGTGACCCTTGGTGGAGTGGTCCAAAATCAACCCTATCTCTTGTTTCCCCACACATACGGACTCTAAAAATAGCCTATACTTATGTATTTCGAAATTACATGGGCCTGGCCCAATAATAAGGTGACGCAGCACCTATAATAGCCTCGGGACGAAATTTATGAAGTGGCATCTTGTATATTTCGTCCAAGGCTTCATGCACCCATTATGGTGGCTTCAAAGTCCTGAAATCATCACTTGTAACTCCGTTCTTGTTTCCCTTGCGCATGCCATCATCTCCATGCTTGTTCTTAATCCAATGTTCATCCTTCTCCAAGCTAGGCCCTTCATTTGTAAGCAAAACAAATGTATCCAATTTAGGCAGCATCATATTCTCATGAACATTAGAATCATTACCAAGAAACGAAAGTACCTGGTAATTTAGTTGGCGTGCGCGAGCTCTAGTAATTGGTCCAGTATTTATAGCAGCAGGGGCTGTGGGTGTAACAATTGTATTGATGTCCTCATCATCCTCCCCTTCTTGAAATAAAGTCGTCCTCGACGGAAGTTCATTTCGGACCCCTCCACCAAGGGCCACGAAAATTCCCCTCTCTTCCTCCATATATACAGCCCTTAGGGCACCGTTTAGATTTTGGGTTTTGTTTAGATTAAAGTTTGCCATAGCTGCAACTTCGCGTACTTCTTTTGTGTTGAACGACCAGACAAAGGCGTCACAGAACCCCACCTTGATCAATAAAGCTTTCATCTTATATTTGCAATATCCAGATTGCAATCTTAGTTTCTTGCTTGTTCTTCGTTTGCTTGCAGGAAACAGACCCTCGTGGTCAGGTTGATCGTGCTCCGGCGTGGTCAATAACCTCTCGGAGTTGGTTTAGCGATTGCTAAGGCGCGACGTCCTCGCACGTTCGTAGTCGGACCGTCAAAGTCGACTGCCACCAAAGCGATATCCATCATCTCATCGAAAGACGGGACACCTTTGCCTCTATCACCCAGCAGGTGCGCTCTGGGCAGATAATGGTGGTTGTGCCTGTTTTCTTGTATCACGACTGGAGGAGGCACCTGATTGAGGTGCTGGTGCAGTTGAAGTAGAAGATGCACACGGTGTCCATGATGAAGGTCGGCCTGCAGAAAAGTTAGATCGCGCCAATGCTTGTCGATTCTGCACTTCACGTTCAGCTTTACAAGAAAGATGGAATAAACGAGTGATATTAGTATACTCCTTATAGTCTAGAATGGTCTGAATCTCTCTATTTATCCACCCAAAAAACGTGCAAGCATAGCTTCATTCTCCTCAACAATACCACATCTAATCATGCCAGTTTGTAATTCCTGATAATATTCTTCTACAGAATTTTTCCCTTGTCTTAAACGCTGCAATTTTTGAAGCAGTTCACGTTGATAATATGGTGGAACCCAACGCGTACGCATAGCAGTTTTCAAAGCAGCCCAAGTAGTTGGAATAGGATATAATCTACAATGTTCAGACCACCATACACATGCAAAACTAGTGAAAGCACAAACAGCAGCAGCAACCCGTCTCTCCTCGGGATATTGTAAACATGTAAAACGTTGTTCAGTTTCTAACTCCCAAGTAAGATATATATCAGGAACATATCTACCCTCAAATGGTGGAATATTCAATTTCAGTTTAGGAATATGCACATCATCTCGTACCTGAGGTGGTGGTGCAGGCCTACCATTACGAATATATACCTGAGGTCGACCTGCTGGTGGTGGTGGTGCTGGTGGGTGCACGTAGTTCTGATTTTGATCAACCTCATCCTCATAATCGCCCGCATACTCATCATCCTCCTGGGTACCAGCAGCAGCAGTAGTAGGAGCCAAAGAAGCATCAATAACAGGAACAGCAGCACCAGAAGTTTGGCCATCCTCAATAGGAACACGCTTCGCTCGTCCATACTGATTCGGAAGGATGCGTTGTTGTTGGTGTTGCAGAGGTGCGATAGGTGCAGCCGGCGGTGGTGGTGGTGGTAAACGCGCGAGCAATTCATTAAACATGCTATCAAGCTTTGTTTCGAACGTCTTCTCCATGCCATCTATCTTCTCCATGGCCTCGTCAAATCTGTTTAGCACATCTTGCACCTGTCCGCTCATCATTTGCTGAAATTTATCATGTAGCTGTTTGTTCGTCAGGTTCTCCCAATCAGTCTCATCGGCTTGTGATCCTACCATGGTTAGCAGCAAATAGAAACACACAAGAATATGATCCTATAGACAACTAAGAAGTGGTGGTGGTGTATCACAAACCCGTCAAGCAAAACTCAAATTCTTACCAGTTCTTACCCAGCAGCAGGCGGTGATCGGCAACCGTTGTAGTCAAAACTCTCAAAGCTTGGATAGAGCGATTACCAGGGAGAGTCAAACGCACGACGTAGATGTATGTGGAGCTGGGAAGGCTTATAATATGGTAGCAAAAAGGGTCAGCAATAATCAATTCAGAGATGCAAAGTTGAATAAACGCTCAACGACGGTACTGTGCTGGTCCTAGGCTAGACCGTGCTAGAGACGCGAGCCTAGAACACTAACAAAATCACGGCGCTGCACGTAAACAAGGAAAAAGCACTCTGGAATTTTTTTTTCGCTCTTTTTTTTGCGCTGCTTTTTTTTTGCGAAAAATCACTATAATGGCGAGTGTCTCAAAACTCTTCCTAGGTCAAACTGACAGGATGGGCACGAAATTTTTTCGACCAAATTTTTTTTTTCGTTTTTTCGACTGCCCGGACCCAAAAACTGGAAACGGGTCAAAAAAAACTTCCTATAATGGCACCTGTCTCAAAACACTCAGAAACACCTAAAAATAGGATAGCCAGAAATTTTTTCGAAAAATGCGTTTTCGAAAAATTTTGGGCCTAAACGGAGGGTGGTTTCACGAATCGGAATCTAGATGGATCTCAAAAACACACCTAATATGCAAGGAACTCGGATTGGTGGTGGATATATGGTGGTGGTATATGGCAGCGGTGGTGGTATATGGCAGCGGTGGTAATATATGGATATGGATCGGTGGTGGTATATGGATACGGATTGGTGGTGGTATATGGATACGGATTCGGAGCGGTGGTGGTAGGTGACAGGGGCGATGATGATGGTGCGGTGGCGGCGTGACAACTTATGACCAGAACTCAAAACTCTAAAAGACTAACGCTAAGACCAGCAACTAGACACGACGATGCAACCGCAAATTCAACAAAGCAAAACCCTAAAAAGATTATGCAAAGGCTCAGATTGGTTCGGATATGATGAACTAACCCTAATTTTTTTGTGGCTTTTTCGTGGACTGTAGGTATGAAGAACAGACTCGATCTAAACTACGAAAAACTGTAAAATCTCACCGAGCAACCTGGAAATCTGATACCACTTGATAGAGGCAAAGGTGTCCCGTCTTTCGATGAGATGATGGATATCGCTTTGGTGGCAGTCGACTTTGACGATCCGACTACGAACGTGCGAGGACGTCGCGCCTTAGCAATCGCTAAACCAACTCCGAGAGGTTATTGACCACGCCGGAGCACGATCAACCTGACCACGAGGGTCTGTTTCCTGCGAGCAAACGAAGAACAAGCAAGAAACTGAGATTGCAATCTGGATATTGCGAATATAACATGAAAGCTTTATTGATCAAGGTGGGGTTCTGTGACGCCTTTGTCTGGTCGTTGAACACAAACGAAGTACGCGAAGTTGCAGCTATGGCGAACTTTTAATCTAAACAAAACCCAAAGTCTAAACGATGCCCTAAGGGCTGTATATATGGAGGAAGAGGGGGGAATTTCGTGGCCCTTGGTGGAGGGGTCCGAAATCAACCCTATCTCTTGTTTCCCCACACATACGGACTCTAAAAATAGCCTATACTTATGTATTTCGAAATTACATGGGCCTGGCCCAATAATAAGGTGACGCAGCACCTAAAATAGCCTCGGGAAGAAATTTATGAAGTGGCATCTTGTATATTTCGTCCAAGGCTTCATGCACCCATTATGGTGGCTTCAAAGTCCTGAAATCATCACTTGTAACTCCGTTCTTGTTCTTGCTCCAATGTTCATCCTTCTCCAAGGTAGGCCCTTCATTTGTAAGCAAAACAAATGTATCCAATTTAGGCAGCATCATATTCTCATGAACATTAGAATCATTACCAAGAAACGAAAGTACCTGGTAATTTAGTTGGCGTGCACGAGCTCTAGTAATTGGTCCAGTATGTATAGCAGCAGGGGCTGTGGGTGTAACAATTGTATTGATGTCCTCATCATCCTCCCCTTCTTGAAATGAAGTCGTCCTCGACGGAAGTTCATCTTCCTCACCCAAATAAGGCTTCAAATCTGCAATGTTAAAAGTGGGACTAACCCCAAAATCTGCAGGCAGCTCAAGTTTATATGCATTATCATTTATTTTCTCTAACACGTTAAAGGGACCATCAGCACGTGGCATTAGCTTTGATTTGCGCAAATCAGGAAATCTATCCTTACGCAAATGTAACCAAACAAGATCTCCAGGTGCAAACACAACATGTTTTCTACCCTTATCTCCAGCAAGTTTATATTTAGCATTCATACGCTCAATGTTTTCCTTAGTTAACTCATGCATTTTTAAAATCAATTCAGCACGTTGTTTAGCATCAAAATTAACCTTCTCCGAAGATGGAAGAGGCAACAAATCAATAGGTGCACGAGGTAGGAAACCATACACAACTTCAAAAGGGCACATCTTAGTAGTAGAATGCAATGAACGATTATAAGCAAATTCAATATGAGGCAAGCATTCCTCCCACATTTTCTTATTATTCTTCAAAACAGCCCTAAGCATAGTAGACAACATTCTATTGACTACTTCAGTTTGGCCATCAGTTTGGGGGTGCCAAGTAGTACTAAAAAGCAGTTTAGTCCCCAACTTAGCCCATAAACATCTCCAAAAGTGGCTAAGAAATTTAGTATCACGATCTGAAACAATAGTATTTGGCACACCATGCAAGCGAATAATTTCACGAAAGAACAAATCAGCAACATTAACAGCATCATCGCTTTTATGACATGGTATAAAGTGTGCCATTTTCGAGAATCTATCCACGACAACAAATATGCTATCCCTCCCCTTCTTTGTTCGAGGTAAACCTAAAACAAAGTCCATGATATATCCTCCCAAGGAACACTAGGTACAGGCAAAGGCATATATAAACCATGAGGATTGAGTCGTGACTTAGCTTTTTGACATGTAGTGCAGCGAGCAATAAAACGCTCAACATCCCGTCTCATCTTTGGCCAAAAGAAATGTGTAGCAAGTACGTCCTCCGTCTTCTTCACGCCAAAGTGTCCCATTAATCCTCCTCCATGCGCCTCCTGCAACAACAAAAGACGAACGGAGCTAGCTGGAATGCATAGCTTGTTAGCACGAAACACAAATCCATCGTTAACGATAAACTTGTTCCACATTCTTCCTTCTTTGCAATTCTGCATTACATCTTTAAAATCAGCATCATGCACATATTGATCTTTGATGGTCTCCAAACCAAATATTTTGAAGTCAAGTTGTGAAAGCATAGTATAGCGACGAGACAATGCATCAGCAATAACATTTTCTTTTCCCTTCTTGTGTTTAATGACATAAGGGAAAGTCTCAATGAATTCAACCCATTTAGCATGTCTACGATTCAGTTTAGCTTGACTTTTAATATGTTTCAAAGATTCATGATCAGAATGTATAACAAATTCTTTGGGCCATAAATAATGTTGCCATGTTTCTAAAGTCCGAACAAGAGCATATAATTCTTTATCATAAGTAGAATAATTCAGACTAGGCCCACTCAATTTTTCAGAAAAGTATGCAATGGGTTTGCCATCTTGTAATAACACACCTCCTAATCCAATTCCACTAGCATCACATTCAAGCTCAAAAGTCTTATTAAAATCAGGAAGTTGGAGTAAAGGAGCATGTGTCAACTTATCTTTCAATACGGAGAAGGCTTCTTCCTGTGCGGTACCCCAAAGAAAAGGCACATATTTCTTTGTAAGCTCATTGAGAGGTGCAGCAATGGTGCTGAAATCTCTCACAAAACGCCTATAGAATCCAGCGAGGCCAAGAAAACTCCTCACGTGTGTGACCGTTTTGGGCTGCGGCCAACTCTCAATAGCTTCAATCTTGGCTTTATCAACTTCAATTCCCTGTGGAGTAACAACATAGCCAAGAAAAGATACTCGGTCGGTGCAAAAGGTGCACTTCCCAAGGTTACCAAACAAACGTGCATCACGTAGAGCAATAAAAACAGCACGTAAATGTTCCAAATGTTCTTCCAAAGATCTGCTATAAATCAATATGTCATCAAAGTAAACTACCACAAATCGTCCAATGAAAGCACGTAAAACTTCGTTCATTAATCTCATGAAAGTACTAGGTTCATTAGTTAACCCAAAAGGCATGACTAACCACTCATATAATCCAAACTTAGTTTTAAATGCTGTTTTCCATTCATCTCCCAATTTCATACGAATTTGATGGTAGCCACTACGCAAATCAACTTTGGAGAATATTGTAGAGCCACTCAATTCATCAAGCATATCATCTAGCCTAGGAATAGGATGACGATAACGAATAGTAATATTATTAATGACTCTACAATCAACACACATACGTGATGTACCATCCTTTTTCGGCACTAGAATAATAGGAACAGCACAAGGACTAAGGGATTCGCGTATATAACCTTTGTCGAGAAGCTCTTGTACTTGACGCATAATCTCCTTCGTCTCCTCTGGATTGGTACGGTATGGTGCACGGTTTGGCAGTGAAGCACCGGGAATTAAGTCAATCTGATGCTCAATCCCTCGAATAGGCGGTAATCCCGGTGGCACGTCTTGTGGAAAAACGTCAGCGAACTCCCGCAAAATGTTAGTGACAGCAGGAGGTGATAGAGGCGAAGGTGTCCCGTCTTTCGATGAGATGATGGATATCGCTTTGGTGGCAGTCGACTTTGACGATCCGACTACGAACGTGCGAGGACGTCGCGCCTTAGCAATCGCTAAACCAACTCCGAGAGGTTATTGACCACGCCGGAGCACGATCAACCTGACCACGAGGGTCTGTTTCCTGCGAGCAAACGAAGAACAAGCAAGAAACTGAGATTGCAATCTGGATATTGCGAATATAAGATGAAAGCTTTATTGATCAAGGTGGGGTTCTGTGACGCCTTTGTCTGGTCGTTGAACACAAATGAAGTACGCGAAGTTGCAGCTATGGCGAACTTTTAATCTAAACAAAACCCAAAGTCTAAACGATGCCCTAAGGGCTGTATATATGGAGGAAGAGGGGGGAATTTCGTGACCGTTGGTGGAGGGGTCCAAAATCAACCCTATCTCTTGTTTCCCCACACATACGGACTCTAAAAATAGCCTATACTTATGTATTTCGAAATTACATGGGCCTGGCCCAATAATAAGGTAACGCAACACCTATAATAGCCTCGGGACGAAATTTATGAAGTGGCATCTTGTATATTTCGTCCAAGGCTTCATGCACCCATTATGGTGGCTTCAAAGTCCTGAAATCATCACTTGTAACTCCGTTCTTGTTCCCCTTGCGCATGCCATCATCTCCATGCTTGTTCTTAATCCAATGTTCATCCTTCTCCAAGCTAGGCCCTTCATTTGTAAGCAAAACAAATGTATCCAATTTAGGCAGCATCATATTCTCATGAACATTAGAATCATTACCAAGAAACGAAAGTACCTGGTAATTTAGTTGGCGTGCGCGAGCTCTAGTAATTGGTCCAGTATTTATAGCAGCAGGGGCTGTGGGTGTAACAATTGTATTGATGTCCTCATCAGGATATCATCAAGACCCCCTTGCAGGAAGATCCGTCTAGGATATCATCAAGACCTCCTCTTGGAGATGAACCTTACCTTGTATCTTTCCCTTTGTTGTTCATGTACCTTGTGGATCTTGTGTGTTTGATTGTCTAGTGGATGTGTGATTGGACTTGTTCTTGAGTGTCTCCCATTGTGATTTCTCCCCGTTCTTCCCCGTGTTCATCGTGTTCTTCGAGGGATCCCACTCCAAACGTGAAAGATCGGCCTACACTGGGTTAGCCGCGTCTCAAAAAGCCTATGACCATCATCTCGTCATCTATGCCATAAGTGCAAATAGGATTTATTTTAATAGGGCATGCATAGTTACTATGTTGAGATTGTAATGATGCAATATGGGAGATCTCACTCATAGCATATGACAAGTTCAATGGGTTGTCAAACATGATGTGACCAAAAGAATTTTCAGATGATATCCTATGGAGCATAGCATCACAACTAGGCAACTCAACATGCTCATCATCATACTCATCATAAATAGGTAAGTCAAGGCATGAAGAAGTCTCACTAGCATGAAGCATGGGAATAGGTGGGTCAACATCATGGGAGCAATCGATGGTAAGAGAGTCCACTAGTGGGACAAGAGAAGCACCATCACCTATGTTACATTTGGGGCGTCACTCATGTGTTGTAGGTGAGGTGTTGAAGATCGTCTCGTTGTCATCTTCATGTTGATGGAACCATGTGGGGGGTGCATCATCGTCCACCATGGCCATTGATTTTCCCATTGGAGGGATGGACTCGTCGAGGGTAGGCATGTCGTCATGTAGGAGACCTAACACCAAAGAAGAAAACACACTAGGAGTAGAGGTTAAGTCGTTAGAAATCATAGTGGCCTCACATGTCGTGTCAACTACCTCACTCACTACGTGTTGTGGCTCACTCACTCTCCCAAGGATGCTCTCACTCATATGGTTGCTGGAGTCACTCAAATGGCGCTCAACCTCACATAGGATGTGTGGCACGCTCTCATGTGTGGGGCTAGTGGTGGTCACACTCATCCTCTCATAGGAAATGCTCTCAATGTCACGTATGGTGGAGTCACTCATGTCACTCATGTGGTGGTGGCTCTCCTCACATGGCACTTGGGGCATCTCGACATATGTGGGTGTCGGAGAGATGTAGGTGCAAATGTCTCCATGCTCAACTCCTATCGCCGTGGTCGAAGGGGATGGCCCTTGCTCGACCTTCTTGTCGCCGTCTTGTTGTTGGAGGCCCATATGATGTGGCACCTCGTAGCTCGTCTCCATGACCGAAGGGAGTTTCCCATGCTCGGCCATCTTCCTTGAGGGGCTTCCGATGGAAGTGTCACCCTCGCTTGTAGGTGGTCGCCTTGGACTTGATGAAGTCGTTGTAGGCATACTCGTGGGAAGTAGGCGAAGATGCCGTACGTCCAAAGGCGAAGATGCCTTGAGAACACTTGGCGAAGATGCCGAAGTGGTTGATGTAGCCGTAGCGCCGTCTTGGTAGTGGTCGTATCGCAGTCTTCTTTTGTGCTCATGAAGCTTGGACTTGGCGTGAAGTAGGGCTTGTTGGGACTTGTGCACTTGCGCTTGTGGAGCATCTTCATGATGATGATGTCGTTGTCGTGCTTGAGCTCGTAGTAGATGTCGTTCGTCGTCGTCGTGCACATGATGCTTGGAGGCGACTTGCCCTTCATGACGATGTGGATCACGAACGTGACGGTGGTCGCCATGAAGATGTGGACGAGGACGATTTGCACTTGCATATTTTTCGCGCTCCGGAGACTTGTGGCTTGAATGTCGCCGCCTTGAGGATGACAAAGGGGAAGAAGACTTGATCAAGGCTCCTCTTTATGTGCGGAAAGCTTCTTGTTGATGTAGTCCCTTTTCCTTGCTTCGGAGTGGAAAATGTCGATGGAGATGTTCTCGATGCGCTCTTGCAATCTTGATTGTGCGCCTTGCATTTGTCGTTGTAGATCGAAGATGGACGCTTTGTTGATGTAGTTGTTCACGCCGTCGTTGTTGTCGTAGACCGGAGATGAAATGCCTTGCCTATCCATCACAAGACTCGAGCAAATATGAGTGGGAGAAAGAGAAGAACTTATACCAATGTACCTTGACCGATGTTGATAATGAATCAAGTTCATTCAAATGCGAACAATGAAATAGCACTATTGGTACCAATCCTTGTCGGTTCTCACACCTACACAAGTAAATCTTATAGTGGAGCTCGGTGAGGATAGTGGCACAAAAATTTAATGCAGAATGTTAGCAAGAGTAAATAATGTTGAAAGAGATTCACAAATTCGCAAGTGAAACAAATGGACCAACAGCAAAGAATGGCACACGGAAACACACACACGGATAGATAAATGGGGTCGTGCAACCAAGGGATGAGCACAAAATGTGGAATCCACGGAAAACGCTCGTGTTGCACAACTCAAGAGAGATGCTAGAACGATTGCTCTATAGGCGGATATGACACTTGTGCACAACCTATAAGATGCAAAATGGATAAACTTTCTATCCCAAGTATGCTATGTATGTATGGTTCCCGGTGTTTCTCTCAAGATGATCCAAGATGATCGGATATGACAATCTTATATGCAATGTGGTATGATGCTATGGCACTTGCTTACAAGCTTCTTTGCTCTTTTTTTTCTTTGCTTAAAAGCTTTATTCTCTTTTTTTTCTATGGCCACTTTTGCACAATGCACAAACCAAGATAGCAATAGTGTATATGCGGGAACAAACTTGTGACACAAGATATGATACCAAGATATGATATGGTATGTATGCAATGAATGGTGTAGATCACTAATGTGCTCAAGTAACGTGGCCCGGCAATACTCAAATGGCTAGTCTCGATAGGCAAGTGACGCAAAATGGGGTAGGGGTTAACAATGCAATGGCAAGGGGAAAATACAATGGTGTCGTCGAGGTTACCGTCCTTTGCGATGATGAGTGCGGTGTTCTTGATGTAGATACCAAGATGACGGAGACTCGTCCCTAAGTAGCCGAAACACCTTAGGAAACGGAAAAACCGCGAACTCAAAATCTCAAATGACAAATGTCAAATGGTGGTAGCGGAAAGCGGTGGTGGTTTGCACTTGGCAATGCAGAAGTGGGATGATGGGCTATACACTTGTCGAAGTTGAAGTTACCGTCCCTAAGTAGCCGAAACACCTTAGGAGACACAAGCCACAACTCAAACAAGCTCAAACAAAATTGGGTTATGTTGGGGTTGTCGGAAGTGTATGGTGGGCAAGGTTATGCGGAAATGGTGGTGGTGGTTGATGAAGAAGCAATTGTCCCTAAGTAGCCGAAACACCTTAGGAGACTCGAATCACTACTCAAGCAACCACTAATGCTATGGGGAACAAAATGGGTTAGGTTGCGGAAGTCGGTGGTGGCTATGCGGATGATGTGGTGGATGGCCTAGGCAAATATGCCAAAATTCATAAAATTTGATGGAGTCAAATGGTGTTGGTGGTATTTTTGTGGGATGGAGGATGTCAAGAGCTTCAAAACGAGCTAAAGAATGTCAAAAATCGGAGTTTGGATGAATTAGTTATGGACAAAACAAAAATCAGCCGAAGTGGGAATCTACAGGTTACGGACGTCCGGAAAGGTCGGATGTCCGGGGTGTCGGATGTCCGGGAAAGTCGGAAATCCATAATTTTGGCTCGGTTTAGGTGTTCCGGTCGTCCGGAAAGGTCGGACGTCTGGTCGTTCCTGGGGCTCCGGACGTTCGTAAAACTCCGGTCGTCCAGTGGATCGGGGTCAACGCGAGATGCGAGATCCGAGGCGCGATTTTGAGCGGAAAAATGGAGAATTCGGGGTCAAAATTGACGAGATTTTGTGGAGGAAAGATGGGGAAACTTGGGGAGATGCTAGATCCACTTGAAACCAAGCAAATCCATGGATCAAAATCAACAAAACTTCTTCAAACCAACAAATCACAAAAGAAATTTGGGGGCTATTTTTGGTGGGGATTTCGGATTTAGGACGAAATCAACAAAATCAAGCTAGAAAACGAGGGGTAGGGGCTCCAAAAACGTGATCAACGTGGCTCTGATACCAAGATGCTGTAGGGCGGATCCCTATGGGGCCGATCTTTCACGTTTGGAGTGGATCCTACGGGGAAACACGATGAACGAGCGGAAGAACACGAGGAAGAACACGAAGAGGAACAAGAGAAACTCACTAAACCGACAAGTAATCGATCACACAAGGGCTAGATCACCGAACACATAAGGTAGCACAAGATTCAAAATTAACAAAGGAAAGATACAAAGGTAACCATTCTTCTCCGTGAGGAGGTCTTGAATCCATGAGGGGATCTTCCCGTAAAGGGGCCTTGAATCCAAGTGGATCTTCTCCGAAGAGGCCGCGGTCTCTCACGAGGAGGAGATCCGATGGATGAGCAAGGCTCTATCTCACAAATGAGCTAAATCAACGCTAACCTTAACTAGGAGGAGGTGGAGGAGTATATATAGTCTAGGTCCCCGAAGGGATAAGTGGGAGAGGGGTACATGGGCCTCGGGCCCGATACACTGTGCATAGACAGGCGTCGGACGTCCGGTGGGTTCCGCTCGTCTGGTGGCTCGTGGGCGTCCGGACGTCCGATAGTCTCCGGACTTCTGCTAATTCGGCTCGGGTGTGATGGTGCCGGTCGTCCAGTGGTGCACGGTCGTCCGGGGCCTGGGGGTTGTCAGACGTCCGATACTTCCGGTCGTCCGACCGCTGTAGCTTCCGTCGGCTGGCCCTTCTGGCTGGCTGAGTGCCCAGGCATCGGACGTCCGGTGTTGTTCGGTCATCCGGTGGCTGAAGACTTCGAGCAACTTCTTCTCTTGGTCCTTGTACTTGGCGTCCTCGCTAGCTTGTCTGTTGGATCTGGTGGCTCCGTGGCTTTCCTCTAAGTACATGATCATGCATAGCACACACGTTGGAGGTAGTAGCCATCTCTCACGTGTAGAAAGTGAGGGTTCGGAGAGGAGCGAGTTCACCTTGTGTCCAATGGCGTATGTTCGAGGTCTCGCCATATGTCCTATTGGGGTTTGGAGAGTAGTCAGAGTGTACATGGGGATGAACGTGGGATGCTCCGCATCAGTTTGAGACAAGGAAAAAATTCTGTAGAAGAATATTATCAGGAATTACAAACTGGCATGATTAGATGTGGTATTGTTGAGGAGAATGAACCTATGCTTGCACGTTTTATGGGTGGATTAAATAGAGAGATTCAGACCATTCTAGAGTATAAGGAGTATACTAATATCACTCGTTTATTCCATCTTGCTTGTAAAGCTGAACGTGAAGTGCAGGATCGACAAGCATTGGCGCGAACTAATGATGAGGACATGACTTCCTTGGATAAGACCAAAAATATTGCATACATGCATATTTGTCACGTGATTTCTAGTGCAAACTATTCAATAATCTATTTATGTTATCCACAACAAAAATACTTCACATACTTTTGTGTTTTGTCTAATTGCAGGTGTATGGGACATTTTTACAATGCACATATGAAGATAAGGGAAAAGGAGAAGTTTAGGTGATGTTCAAAAAGTCCTCTCACGTCACTTTTGGATCAAGAGAAGATAGAGTCCAAGTCTCTCACGTTCTGGATTCAGATTCGGACTGCACTGACATACCTGACTCAAAACACCAACAACTTTTTCATACGGACTCCGAATTGGGTGATTCTTTTTTTGTTGGAAAGTAGATTTCATGCTCTTTCCAACCCAATTGGAATCACCATAAAATCCATCCGGAGCTTGAGTTATGGACAAAACAATCTGACGCTGCAGCAGAATCCGAGTCAAACTACAAGTCCAAAGGTGTTACGTCACCTCCACTTGGGCCCATTGGCCTTGTACGACCTAGGGTTTGTTTTAGGCTGCCTTGGGACGTACTCCCATCTCCTTGGCTGCCACCCCTTGCTCCTATATAAGTAGATCCATCTAGTAGCTTTTCTCTTGGGATTTCTTTAGTTAAAAGTTAGCCATTGCAACTTCGTGTACTTCGTTTGTGTCCAACGACCAGACCAAGACCGCTTATGGATCCCCACCTTTATCAATGCTTCATATATACTCGCAATATTCAGATTGCTTTTATCATATTCTTGCTTGTTCTTCGATTGCTTGTAGGAATAGACCTGCGTGGTCAGGTTGATTATGCTCCGGCGTGGTCAATAACCTCTCGAAGTTGGTTTAGCGATTGCTAAGGCGCAACGTCATGCACGTTTGTAGTCGGATCGTCAAAGTCATCTTCACCAAATCGATAATTATCATCTCATCGAAAGATCGGGACACCCCGCCTCTATCAAGTGGTATCAGTTTTCAGGTTGCTCGGTGAGATTTTCCAGTTATCCCTAGATTCGATTTATTTTCTTACCTATTGTCCAAGAAAAAGCCACAAAAAAGTTAGATCTATTCATCATTTGTCCTAGCCAGTCCAAGCCTTCGCAATTTTCTTTTCATTGTTTGCATTATTGAATTATCGGTTGCATCGTCGTGTCGAGTTGCTGGTCTTAGTGTCTAGTTCCTTTAGAGTTTTGAGTTCTATTCACATTAGTCACGCCGCCACTGCATCATTATCCCTTCCGCTGTCCACCATCCCATCCATCAATTTCCACCACGTGCTACGCACTGTTCATTGTCATAATCATAGTTGAGGTCATTCACATCTTCGCCTGATCCAGTCTGCATCTTATCTAGTTTGTCTTGGAAAGAGGGAGAAAAAAAGATAGAGAAAAAAAAGAAAAAAAGGAAATAAGAAAAAGAAAAAGAGAGAGAAGAAAAAGAAAAAAGTGTGAGAAAAAAAAGAGAAAAAAAAATTCAGATGTATCTAGAATCAATCTCGTACCTGAATTCGGATTGGAATCTGTTTTGCGCACTATTCAGTAAAACAGGTGTATCTTCCTCATACGAAGTCCGTTTTAGCTCCGTGAGTACTCAAATTAAAGCTAGCGACGAGGCGCATCTAAATAGTTGCAGAAGCTTGTTCAATATTTGACACCTCAAAATCGGCTTCTAAATAGGTCTTTTTGCCCTCCGAAGTTCGTGAACACAGCTTGTTCCTATTGTTCAGGCCATCTTTAGAATTCTTTGACTTCTCATATCACTTCAGAATTGAGTGATTCTTTTTTGCATTGGCTCAAACTTTTCAAGAGGAAAGTTGGGGAGAGAGTTGTTGTATATCCTGCTAGGCAGTTGTTTTTCATCATTATCTTCACTGCCGTTGTGATCTTCACTTATATTTTGCTGTCCAGAGCTACTTAGTATCCTTCATTGATGCAAGTTGTGCTACACCGTGACCTCATTAGTGTTCTAAGCTCGCGTCTCTAGTCTGGTCTAGCCTAGGACCAGCACAGTACCGTCGTTGAGCGTTTATTCAACATTGCATCTTTGAATTGATTATTGCTAATCTTTTGCTACCATATATAGCCAACCCAGCTCCACATATTTCTACACTATGTATACGTGCATTCCCCTGGGAATCGCTTTACACAACTTCAGAGTTACTTGACACCGCTGGTTGCCTGTCACCACCTGCCGCATGGTAAGAACTTGTAAGATATTGATATTTGCTTTACTGTGAGCATGTTACAACCACATCCTAGTAGTTCATAGGAATATTATTCTTGACTTTGTTTCTTGTTTCTACTAATCATGACAGGTTCTGGAGATAGAAGTTATTGGACGATGAACACATCTTCACCATCACGAGAGTTGGGATAACACACACAAGCACATGGCCAGGTTAGCTCTTTACCATCATTTGAGGGTAGATTTAATCCTACTATCTATCTAGCTTGGGAGCTTGAAGTAGAACAAGTTTTTAGTCATCATGACTTTTCTAAACTTGAGCGAGTACGAGCTGCCACTAGAGCATTCACTGGTTTTGCTTCTGTTTGATGGAGTGTGCATTGTAAGAAAAACATTGATAACCAACCCACAACTTGGAAAGATTTGAAAGATGTAATGAGAAAACAATTGTTCATGCTTACTACCAAGAGTTCAAATCTTATATGCATCATTGTGACATAGAAGAATCTGAGGATGATACAATGAATAGATTTTTTTGGTGGTTTGAACCATGATATCCGTGCAAGATTTCACTATATTCCTCATTGCATTACTGGTATGTATGTTCGTGCTTGTACCTTTGAGAGACAGATACAGGAGGATGCATTGGGTGACTACAACAACTACTATTCCAGTTCATGCTCACCATCGCTGGTTGGTTCCTCCACCATCGCACCTACTAGAACAGCCCCACCTCGGATTGTGAGCGCCACATCATCTCAAGAGTATGGCGCATTGTCAACGTCCGTACCTACATCAGCTACGTCTTTGCGACAAGGTAACAGTAAAGGTATTGATGATATAACTTGACATGAGAATGATGCATCCCTAGTTAACTTGAATACATCATGTGTTGAGTTACCTATTGATTTGAGCACGCCACCTAGTTTAGAGAATCATGTTACTATCATGAATGCATCATGTGATCAAACAACTGAAATACCAACAATTTTGATGTCGCCCATTGAATTAACTGTTGATGTCAAAGAACCATGTGAATCAGGACATAAATTAGATTTGGATAAAATAAATTTTGAAATAATTGTGCCAATGTTTAATCATTTCGATATGACCTCTAATCTTGGTGATCATTCTGTGTAAAATGACTTATTGCATGTTTTCTTATTTAAGCATGTTGTAGCATGTAAATTTGATACACGTAAGGTTTATTCACAAATGTTGGGATGGTTTAATGATGAATATTGTCAATCTTTTGATATGAATAAGAGCTTCACTTATATGTGCAAACTGAGTTGCAATATTTTCATGCCTTCTACTTATGATAATATTTTGGCTTTATATTTTATGATCTATGAAAGTTACTCATGTATACATGTGTCATATGTGCAAAAATCAAGGGAAGTAAAAATAGATGACATATACATATAGAACATGTACACCTTGTCTCTTTTGTTAGCCACATTTCAGATTAAGCAACGCCAAGGACGGCTTTGTTTTCAAGAAGGGGATGATGATGAGGACATGACTTTCTTGGATAAGACCAAAAATATTGCATACATGCATATTTGTCAGGTGATTTCTAGTGCAAACTATTCAATAATCTATTTATGTTATCCAGAACAAAAATACTTCACATACTTTTGTGTTTTGTCTAATTGTAGGTGTATGCGACATTTTTACAATCCACATATGAAGATAAGGGAAAAAAAGAAGTTTATGTGCTGTTCAAAAAGTCCTCTCACGTCACTTTTGGGTCAAGAGAAGATAGAGTCCAAGTCTCTCACGTTCTGGATTCAGATTCGGACTGCACTGACATACCTGACTCAAAACACCAACAACTTTTTCATACGGACTCTGAATTGGGTGATTCTTTTTTTGTTGGAAAGCAGATTTCATGCTCTTTCCAACCCAATTGGAATCATCTTAAAATACGTCCAGAGCGTTGAGTTGTGGACGAAACAATCTGACGCTGCAGGAGAATCCGAGTCAAACTACAAGTCCAAAGGTGTTACGTCACCTCCACTTGGGCCCATTGGCCTTGTACGACCTAGGGTTTGTTTTAGGCTGCCTTGGGACGTCCTCCCACCTCCTTGGCCGCCACCCCTTGCTCCTATATAAGTAGATCCATCTAGTAGCTTTTCTCTTGGGATTTGTTTAGTTAAAAGTTAGCCATTGCAACTTCGTGTACTTCGTTTGTGTCCAACGACCAGACCAAGACCGTTTACGGATCCCCACCTTTATCAATACTTCATATATACTCGCAATATTCAGATTGCTTTTATCATATTCTTGCTTGTTCTTCGATTGCTTGCAGGAATAGACCTTCGTGGTCAGGTTGATTATGCTCCGGCGTGGTCAATAACCTCTCGAAGTTGGTTTAGCGATTGCTAAGGCGCAACGTCATGCACTTTTGTAGTCGGATCGTCATAGTCATCTTCACCAAATCGATAGTTATCATCTCATCGAAAGATCGGGACACCCCGCCTGATGAGGACATCAATACAATTGTTACACCCACAGCCCCTGCTGCTATACATACTGGACCAATTACTAGAGCTCGTGCACGCCAATTAAATTACCAGGTACTTTCGTTTCTTGGTAATGATTCTAATGTTCATGAGAATATGATGCTGCCTAAATTGGATACATTTGTTTTGCTTACAAATGAAGGGCCTAGCTTGGAGAAGGATGAACATTGGAGCAAGAACAAGCATGGAGATGATGGCATGCGCAAGGGAAACAAGAACGGAGTGACAAGTGATGATTTCAGGACTTTGAAGCCACCATAATGGGTGCATGAAGCCTTGGACGAAATATACAAGATGCCACTTCATAAATTTCGTCCCGAGGCTATTTTAGGTGCTGCGTCACCTTATTATTGGGCCAGGCCCATGTAATTTCGAAATACATAAGTATAGGCTATTTTTAGAGTCCGTATGTGTG
>NW_021299592.1:145270-165382 GCF_002162155.2 Triticum dicoccoides
AGCGCAAAAAAAAAAAAGAGCGAAAAAAAAATTCCAGAGTGTGCTTTTCCCTTGTTTACGTGCCGCGCCGTGATTTTGTTAGTGTTCTAGGCTCGCGTCTCTAGCACAGTCTAGCCTAGGACCAGCACAGTACCGTCGTTGAGCGTTTATTCAACTTTGCATCTCTGAATTGATTATTGCTGACCCTTTTTGCTACCATATTATAAGCCTTCCCAGCTCCACATACATCTACGTCGTGCGTTTGACTCTCCCTGGTAATCGCTCTATCCAAGCTTTGAGAGTTTTTGACTACAACGGTTGTCAATCACCGCCTGCTGCTGGGTAAGAACTGGTAAGAATTTTAGATTTGCTTGACGGATTTGTGACACCCACCACCACCAATTGTTCGTAGTCTGTAGGATCATATTCTTGTGTGTTTCTATTGCTGCTAACCATGCCAGGATCACAAGCCGACGAGATTGACTGGGAGAATTTATCGAACAAGGAGCTTCATGATAAGTTTCAGCAAATGATGACTGAACAGGTGCAAGATGTGCTGAACAATTTTGAAGAGGCCATGGAGAAGATCACTGGCTTTGAGAAGACGTTCGAAACAAAGCTCGATAACAAGTTTAATGAATTGCTCGCGCGTCTTCCACCACCACCACCCGCTGCAGCTAACGCACCTCTCCAACAACAACAACAACAACAACGACTACCTCCACGTCGCGAAGCAGACCTCCGCCGAGCAAGCCGTGTTCCTCTTGCGTTTGGCCAAACTGTTGGTGCTGCTGTTGATACTTCTGTGGCTCCTGCTGCTGATGCGGAGGAGGATGATTATGTGGGAGACTTTGAGGATGAGGTTGATCAAAATCAACACTACGTGCAGCCACCTGTACCACCACCAGCAGGTCGACCTCAGGTATATATTCGTAATGGTAGGCCTGCACCACCACCTCAGGTACGAGATGATGTCCATATTCCTAAACTGAAATTGAATATTCCACCATTTGAGGGTAGATATGTTCCTGATATATATCTTACTTGGGAGTTAGAAACTGAACAACGATTTACATGTTTACAATATCCTGAGGAGAGACGAGTTGCTGCTGCTGTTTGTGCTTTCACTAGTTTTGCATGTGTATGGTGGTCTAAACATTGTAGATTGTATCCTATTCCAACTACTTGGGCTGCTTTGAAAACTGCTATGCGTACGCGTTGGGTTCCACCATATTATCAACGTGAATTGCTTCAAAAATTGCAGCGTTTAAGACAAGGAAAAAATTCTGTAGAAGAATATTATCAGGAATTACAAACTGGCATGATTAGATGTGGTATTGTTGAGGAGAATGAAGCTATGCTTGCACGTTTTCTGGGTGGATTAAATAGAGAGATTCAGACCATTCTAGACTATAAGGAGTATACTAATATCACTCGTTTATTCCATCTTGCTTGTAAAGCTGAACGTGAAGTGCAGGATCGACAAGCATTGGGGCGAACTAACTTTTCTGCAGGCCGACCTTCATCATGGACACCACGTGCATCTTCTACTTCAACTGCACCAGCACCTCCATCAGGTGCCACCTCCCGCCGTGATACAAGAAAACAGGCACAACCACCATTATCTGCCAAGAGCGCACCTGCGGGGCCTACACAGCGTTCTTCTTCTTCCATAGCATCAACAGGGCACACAAGTGATATTATTTGTCGTCGTTGTATGGGAGGAGGTCATTATGCGAGAGAATGCAAATCTCCGCGTGTGATGATTGCTACCGCGGATGGTGGATATGAGTCCGCTAGTGACTATGATGAGGAGACTTTGGCTCTTATTACACGTGAAGAACATGGTGGAGATGATTCTGATAATGAGACGCAATACATGGCTCCTGAAGACGCTGACAGGTATGAATGTTTAGTTGCTCAACGTGTTTTGAGTGTGCAGATCACACAAGCTGAGCAAAATCAGAGGCACAATTTGTTCCATACCAAGGGAGTTGTGAAGGAACGTTCTGTGCGCGTCATCATAGACGGAGGGAGCTGCAACAACTTGGCTAGCATGGAGATGGTGGAGAAGCTTTCTCTCACCACAAGACCACATCCACATCCTTACTACATCCAATGGTTCAACAACAGCGGCAAGGTTAAGGTAACACGTACTGTTCGTGTGCATTTTAGTATCTCTACATATGCTGATTATGTTGATTGTGATGTGGTACCTATGCAAGCATGTTCCTTATTACTTGGTAGACCATGGCAATTTGATAAAAATTCTGTACACCATGGTAGAAACAATCACTATACTCTTGTTCATAAGGATAAAAATATTACTTTGCTTCCTATGACTCCTGATTCCATTTTGAAAGATGATATTAATAGAGCTAATAAAGCACAACACGAGAAGAATAAGAGTGAAAATCAGTTTGTGGCAAAAGAATTTGAGCAACAAATGAAGCCTAATAATAAACCATCTAGTGTTGCTTCTGAAATTAAATTGAAAAGTGCATGTTTATTTGCCACCAAATCTGATATTGATGAGCTAGATTTCAGCAAATCTGTTTGCTATGTTTTTGTGTGCAAAGAGGCATTATTTTCATTCGAGGACGTGCCTTCCTCTTTGCCTCCTGCTGTCACTAACATTTTGCAGGAGTTCGCTGACGTTTTTCCACAAGACGTGCCACCGGGATTACCGCCTATTCGAGGGATTGAGCATCAGATTGACTTAATTCCCAGTGCTTCACTGCCAAACCGTGCACCATACCGTACCAATCCAGAGGAGACGAAGGAGATTATGCGTCAAGTACAAGAGCTTCTCGACAAAGGTTATATACGCGAATCCCTTAGTCCTTGTGCTGTTCCTATTATTCTAGTGCCGAAAAAGGATGGTACATCACGTATGTGTGTTGATTGTAGAGGCATTAATAATATTACTATTCGTTATCGTCATCCTATTCCTAGGCTAGATGATATGCTTGATGAATTGAGTGGCTCTACAATATTCTCCAAAGTTGATTTGCGTAGTGGATACCATCAAATTCGTATGAAATTGGGAGATGAATGGAAAACAGCATTTAAAACTAAGTTTGGATTATATGAGTGGTTAGTCATGCCTTTTGGGTTAACTAATGCGCCTAGTACTTTCATGAGACTAATGAACGGAGTTTTACGTGCTTTCATTGGACGATTTGTGGTAGTCTATTTTGATGATATACTGATTTATAGCAGATCTTTGGAAGAACATTTGGAACATTTACGTGCTGTTTTTATTGCTCTACGCGATGCACGTTTGTTTGGTAACCTTGGGAAGTGCACCTTTTGCACCGACCGAGTATCTTTTCTTGGCTATGTTGTTACTCCACAGGGAATTGAAGTTGACAAAGCCAAGATTGAAGCTATTGAGAGTTGGCCGCAGCCCAAAACGGTCACACAAGTGAGGAGTTTTCTTGGCCTAGCTGGATTCTATAGGCGTTTTGTGAGAGATTTCAGCACCATTGCTGCACCTCTCAACGAGCTTACAAAGAAGGATGTGCCTTTTGTTTGGGGTACCGCACAGGAAGAAGCCTTCACGGTATTGAAAGATAAGTTGACACATGCTCCTTTACTCCAACTTCCTGATTTTAATAAGACTTTTGAGCTTGAATGTGATGCTAGTGGAATTGGATTAGGAGGTGTGTTATTACAAGATGGCAAACCTGTTGCATACTTTTCTGAAAAATTGAGTGGGCCTAGTCTGAATTATTCTACTTATGATAAAGAATTATATGCTCTTGTTCGGACTTTAGAAACATGGCAACATTATTTATGGCCCAAAGAATTTGTTATACATTCTGATCATGAATCTTTGAAACATATTAAAAGTCAAGCTAAACTGAATCGTAGACATGCTAAATGGGTTGAATTCATTGAGACTTTCCCTTATGTCATTAAACACAAGAAGGGAAAAGAAAATGTTATTGCTGATGCATTGTCTCGTCGCTATACTATGCTTTCACAACTTGACTTCAAAATATTTGATAGAGGCAAAGGTGTCCCGTCTTTCGATGAGATGGTGGATTTCGCTTTGGTGGAAGTCGACTTTGACGATCCGACTACGAACGTGCGAGGACGTCGCGCCTTAGCAATCGCTAAACCAACTCCGAGAGGTTATTGACCACGCCGGAGCACGATCAACCTGACCACGAGGGTCTGTTTCCTGCGAGCAAACGAAGAACAAGCAAGAAACTAAGATTGCAATCTGGATATTGCGAATATAAGATGAAAGCTTTATTGATCAAGGTGGGGTTCTGTGACGCCTTTGTCTGGTCGTTGAACACAAACGAAGTACGCGAAGTTGCAGCTATGGCGAACTTTTAATCTAAACAAAACCCAAAGTCTAAACGATGCCCTAAGGGCTGTATATATGGAGGAAGAGGGGGGAATTTCGTGGCCCTTGGTGGAGGAGTCCGAAATCAACCCTACTCTTGTTTCCCCACACATACGGACTCTAAAAATAGCCTATACTTATGTATTTCGAAATTACATGGGCCTGGCCCAATAATAAGGTGACGCAGCACCTAAAATAGCCTCGGGACGAAATTTATGAAGTGGCATCTTGTATATTTCGTCCAAGGCTTCATGCACCCATTATGGTGGCTTCAAAGTCCTGAAATCATCACTTGTAACTCCATTCTTGTTCCCCTTGCGCATGCCATCATCTCCATGCTTGTTCTTGCTCCAATGTTCATCCTTCTCCAAGCTAGGCCCTTCATTTGTAAGCAAAACAAATGTATCCAATTTAGGCAGCATCATATTCTCATGAACATTAGAATCATTACCAAGAAATGAAAGTACCTGGTAATTTAGTTGGCGTGCACGAGCTCTAGTAATTGGTCCAGTATGTATAGCAGCAGGGGCTGTGGGTGTAACAATTGTATTGATGTCCTCATCATGTTCCTTATTACTTGGTAGACCATGGCAATTTGATAAAAATTCTGTACAACATGGTAGAAACAATCACTATACTCTTGTTCATAAGGATAAAAATATTACTTTGCTTCCTATGACTCCTGATTCCATTTTGAAAGATGATATTAATAGAGCTAATAAAGCAAAACAGGAGACGAATAAGAGTGAAAATCAGATTGTGGCAAAAGAATTTGAGCAACAAATGAAGCCTAATAATAAACCATCTAGTGTTGCTTCTGAAATTAAATTGAAAAGTGCATGTTTATTTGCCACCAAATCTGATATTGATGAGCTAGATTTCAGCAAATCTGTTCGCTATGCTTTTGTGTGCAAAGAGGCATTATTTTCATTCGAGGACGTGCCTTCCTCTTTGCCTCCTGCTGTCACTAACATTTTGCAGGAGTTCGCTGACGTCTTTCCACAAGACGTGCCACCGGGATTACCGCCTATTCGAGGGATTGAGCATCAGATTGACTTAATTCCCGGTGCTTCACTGCCAAACCGTGCACCATACCGTACCAATCCAGAGGAGACAAAGGAGATTATGCGCCAAGTACAAGAGCTTCTCGACAAAGGTTATATACGCGAATCCCTTAGTCCTTGTGCTGTTCCTATTATTCTAGTGCCGAAAAAGGATGGTACATCACGTATGTGTGTTGATTGTAGAGGCATTAATAATATTACTATTCGTTATCGTCATCCTATTCCTAGGCTAGATGATATGCTTGATGAATTGAGTGGTGCTACAATATTCTCCAAAGTTGATTTGCGTAGTGGCTACCACCAAATTCGTATGAAATTGGGAGATGAATGGAAAACAGCATTTAAAACTAAGTTTGGATTATATGAGTGGTTAGTCATGCCTTTTGGGTTAACTAATGCACCTAGTACTTTCATGAGATTAATGAACGAAGTTTTACGTGCTTTCATTGGACGATTTGTGGTAGTTTACTTTGATGACATACTGATTTATAGCAGATCTTTGGAAGAACATTTGGAACATTTACGTGCTGTTTTTATTGCTCTACGTGATGCACGTTTGTTTGGTAACCTTGGGAAGTGCACCTTTTGCACCGACCGAGTATCTTTTCTTGGCTATGTTGTTACTGCACAGGGAATTGAAGTTGACAAAGCCAAGATTGAAGCTATTGAGAGTTGGCCGCAGCCCAAAACGGTCACACAAGTGAGGAGTTTTCTTGGCCTCGCTGGATTCTATAGGCGTTTTGTGAGAGATTTCAGCACCATTGCTGCACCTCTCAACGAGCTTACAAAGAAGGATGTGCCTTTTGTTTGGGGTACCGCACAGGAAGAAGCCTTCACGGTATTGAAAGATAAGTTGACACATGCTCCTTTACTCCAACTTCCTGATTTTAATAAGACTTTTGAGCTTGAATGTGATGCTAGTGGAATTGGATTAGGAGGTGTGTTATTACAAGATGGCAAACCTGTTGCATACTTTTCTGAGAAATTGAGTGGGCCTAGTCTGAATTATTCTACTTATGATAAAGAATTATATGCTCTTGTTCGGACTTTAGAAACATGGCAACATTATTTATGGCCCAAAGAATTTGTTATACATTCTGATCATGAATCTTTGAAACATATTAAAAGTCAAGCTAAACTGAATCGTAGACATGCTAAATGGGTTGAATTCATTGAGACTTTCCCTTATGTCATTAAACACAAGAAGGGAAAAGAAAATGTTATTGCTGATGCATTGTCTCGTCGCTATACTATGCTTTCACAACTTGACTTCAAAATATTTGGTTTGGAGACCATCAAAGATCAATATGTGCGTGATGCTGATTTTAAAGATGTAATGCAGAATTGTAAAGAAGGAAGAATGTGGAACAAGTTTGTTGTTAACGATGGATTTGTGTTTCGTGCTAACAAGCTATGCATTCCAGCTAGCTCCGTTCGTCTTTTGTTGTTGCAGGAGGCGCATGGAGGAGGATTAATGGGACACTTTGGCGTGAAGAAGACGGAGGACGTACTTGCTACACATTTCTTTTGGCCAAAGATGAGACGGGATGTTGAGCATTTTATTGCTCGCTGCACTACATGTCAAAAAGCTAAGTCACGACTCAATCCTCATGGTTTATATATGCCGTTGCCTGTACCTAGTGTTCCTTGGGAGGATATATCTATGGACTTTGTTTTAGGTTTACCTCGAACAAAGAAGGGGAGGGATAGCATATTTGTTGTCGTGGATAGATTCTCGAAAATGGCACACTTTATACCATGTCATAAAAGCGATGATGCTGTTAATGTTGCTGATTTGTTCTTTCGTGAAATTATTCGATTGCATGGTGTGCCAAATACTATTGTTTCAGATCGTGATACTAAATTTCTTAGCCACTTTTGGAGATGTTTATGGGCTAAGTTGGGGACTAAACTGCTTTTTAGTACTACTTGTCACCCCCAAACTGATGGACAAACTGAAGTAGTCAATAGAATGTTGTCTACTATGCTTAGGGCTGTTTTGAAGAATAATAAGAAAATGTGGGAGGAATGCTTGCCTCATATTGAATTTGCTTATAATCGTTCATTGCATTCTACTACTAAGATGTGCCCTTTTGAAGTTGTGTATGGTTTCCTACCTCATGCACCTATTGATTTGTTGCCTCTTCCATCTTCAGAGAAGGTTAATTTTGATGCTAAACAACGTGCTGAATTGATTTTAAAAATGCATGAGTTAACTAAGGAAAACATTGAGCGCATGAATGCTAAATATAAACTTGCTGGAGATAAGGGTAGAAAACATGTTGTGTTTGCACCTGGAGATCTTGTTTGGTTACATTTGCGTAAGGATAGATTTCCTGATTTGCGCAAATCAAAGTTAATGCCACATGCTGATGGTCCCTTTAAGGTGTTAGAGAAAATAAATGATAATGCATATAAACTTGAGCTGCCTGCAGATTTTGGGGTTAGTTCCACTTTTAACATTGCAGATTTGAAGCCTTATTTGGGTGAGGAAGATGAACTTTCGTCGAGGACGACTTCATTTCAAGAAGGGGAGGATGATGAGGACATCAATACAATTGTTACACCCACAGCCCCTGCTGCTATACATACTGGACCAATTACTAGAGCTCGTGCACGCCAATTAAATTACCAGGTACTTTCGTTTCTTGGTAATGATTCTAATGTTCATGAGAATATGATGCTGCCTAAATTGGATACATTTGTTTTGCTTACAAATGAAGGGCCTAGCTTGGAAAAGGATGAACATTGGAGCAAGAACAAGCATGGAGATGATGGCATGCGCAAGGGAAACAAGAACGGAGTGACAAGTGATGATTTCAGGACTTTGAAGCCACCATAATGGGTGCATGAAGCCTTGGACGAAATATACAAGATGCCACTTCATAAATTTCGTCCCGAGGCTATTTTAGGTGCTGCGTCACCTTATTATTGGGCCAGGCCCATGTAATTTCGAAATACATAAGTATAGGCTATTTTTAGAGTCCGTATGTGTGGGGAAATAAGAGATAGGGTTGATTTCGGACCCCTCCACCAAGGGCCACGAAATTCCCCCCTCTTCCTCCATATATACAGCCCTTAGGGCATCGTTTAGACTTTGGGTTTTGTTTAGATTAAAAGTTCGCCATAGCTGCAACTTCGCGTACTTCGTTTGTGTTCAACGACCAGACAAAGGCGTCACAGAACCCCACCTTGATCAATAAAGCTTTCATCTTATATTCGCAATATCCAGAATTGCAATCTTAGTTTCTTGCTTGTTCTTCGTTTGCTCGCAGGAAACAGACCCTCGTGGTCAGGTTGATCGTGCTCCGGCGTGGTCAATAACCTCTCGGAGTTGGTTTAGCGATTGCTAAGGCGCGACGTCCTCGCACGTTCGTAGTCGGATCGTCAAAGTCGACTTCCACCAAAGCGAAATCCACCATCTCATCGAAAGACGGGACACCTTTGCCTCTATCACCGCCTCTATCAACTAACTTTTCTGCAGGTCGACCTTCATCATGGACACCGCGTGCATCTTCTACTTCAACTGTACCAACACCTCCATTAGGTGCACCTCTAGCCGTGATACAAGAAAGCAGGCACAGCAACCACTATCTGCCAAGAGCGCACCTACCGGGCCTACACAGAGCTCTTCTTTTTCTATGGCATCAACTGGGCACACAAGTGATATTATTTGTCATCGTTGTAAGGGAAGAGGTCATTATGCGAGAGAATGCAAATGTCAGCATGTGATGATTGCTACTGAGGATGGTGGGTATGAGTCCGCTAGTGACTATGATGAGGAGACGTTGGCTCTTATTACACGTGAAGAACACGGTGGAGATGATTCTGATCATGAGACGCAATACATGGCTCCTGAAGACGCTGACAGGTATGAATGTTTAGTTGCTCAACGTGTTTTGAGTGTGCAGGTCACACAAGCTGAGCAAAATCAGAGGCATAACTTGTTCCATACAAAGGGAGTTGTGAAGGAACGTTCTGTGCGCGTCATAACAAACGAAGGAAGCTGCAACAACTTGGTTAGCATGGATGATGAGGACATGACTACCTTGGATACGACCAAAAATATTGCATACATGCATATTTGTCAGGTCATTTCTAGTGCAAACTATTCAATAATCTATTTATGTTATCCAGAACAAAAATACTTCACACACTTTTGTGTTTTGTCTAATTGCAGGTGTATGAGATATTTGTATAATTCACATATGAAGATAAGGGAGAAAGAGATGTTTAAGTGTTGTTCAAAAAGTTCTCTCACGTCACTTTTGGGCCAAGAGAAGATAGAGTCCAAGTCTCTCACGTTCTGGATTCAGATTCGGACTGCACAGACATACCTGACTCAAAATGCCAACAACTTTTTCATACGGACTCCGAATTGGGTGATTCTTTTTTTTTTTTGATTCTAGATTTTGTGCTCTTTCCAGCCCAATTCGATTCACCTTCAAATTCGTCCGGAGCGTTGAGATATCGACGAAACAATCAGATGCTGCAGCAGAATCTGAGTCAAACAACAAGTCCAAAGGTGTTGCATCACCTCCACTTGGGCCCATTGGCCTTGTATGACCTAGGGTTAGTTTTAGGCTGCCTTGGGACGTCCTCCCACCTCTTAGGCCGCCACCCCTTGCTCCTATATAAGTAGATCCATCTAGTAGCTTTTCCCTTGGGATTTGTTTAGTTAAAAGTTAGCCATTACAACTTCGTGTACTTCGTTTGTGTCCAACGACCAGACCAAGACCGCTTACGGATCCCCATCTTTATCAATACTCCATATATACTCGCAATATTCAGATTGCTTTTATCATAATCTTGTTTATTCTTCGATTGCTTGAAGGAATAGACCTTCGTGGTCAGGTTGATTGTGCTCCGGCGTGGTCGATAACCTCTCGGAGTTGGTTTAGCGATTGCTAAGGTGCAACGTCGTGCATGTTTGTAGTCGGATCGTCAAAGTCATCTTCACCAAATCGATAGTTATCATCTCATTGAAAGATCGGGACACCCCGCATCTATCAAGTGGTATCAGTTTTTAGGTTGCTCTGTGAGAATTTCCAGTTTTCCCTAGATTAGATTTGTTTTCTTACCTATTGTCCAAGAAAAGCCACAAAAAAAGTTAGATCTATTCATCCTTTGTCCAAGCCAGTCTGAGCCTTTGCAATTTTCTTTTCATTGTATGCATTATTGAATTATCGGTTGCATCACCGTGTCGAGTTGCTGGTCTTAGTGTCTAGTTCGTTTAGAGTTTCGAGTTCTGCTCACATTAGTCACGCTGCCGCTGCATCGTTATCCCTTCCGCTGTTCTCCACGCATCCATCAATTTCCACCACGTGCTACCCATCGTTCATGGTCATAATTCTAGTTGAGGTCATTCACATCTTCGCCTGATCCAATCTGCATCTTATCTAGTTTGTCTTGGAAAGAGGGAGAAAAAAAAGATAGAGAAAAAAAAGTCAGAGACAAAAAAAAGAAAAAGGAAAAAAGTGTGAGAAATAAAAGAGAGAAGAGAAAAAAAATCGGATCTATCTAGACTCAATCTTGTAGTTGAATTGGGACTGGAATCTGTTTTGTGCACTGTTCAATAAAAAAGGCATAACTTCCTCATATGAATTCTGTTTTGGCTCCACAAGTACTCAAATTAAAGCTAGCGACTAGACGCATCTGAATAGTTGCAAAAGCTAGTTCAATATTTGGTGTCTCAAAATCAGCTTCTAAATAGGTCTTTTTGCCCTCCGAAGTTCGCGCATACAGTTTGTTCCAGTTTTTCAGGCCAGTTTTAGAATTCTTTGACTCCTCATATCAATTCAGAATTGAGTGATTCTTTTTGCATTGGAAACCTTGAGTTAGTAGCAAACTTTTCAAGAGGAAAGTTGGAGAGAGAGTTGTTATATATCCTTCTTGGCAGTTGTTATTCATCATTATCTTTACTGCCATTGTGATGTTCACTTATATCTTGCTGTCCAGAACTACTTATCCTTCATTGATGCTAGTTCTGCTATGCCGTGACCTCATTAGTGTTCTAGGCACGCGTCTCTAGTCCGCTCTAGCCTAGGACCAGCACAGTACCGTCGTTGAGCGTTTATTCAACATTGCATCTTTAAATTGATTATTGCTAATCTTTTGCTACCATGTATAGCCAACCCAGCTCCACATATTTCTACACCGTGTATATGTACGTTCCCCTGGCAATCGCTTTACACAATCTTCGGAGTTATTTGACATTGCTGGTTGCCTGTCACCACCTGTCGCATGGTAAGAACTTGTAAGATATTGATATTTGCTTTACTGTGAGCACGTTACAACCACATCCTAGTTGTTCATAGGAACATTATTCTCGAGTTTTGTTTCTTGTTTCTATTAATCATGACAGGTTCCGGAGAAAGAAGTTCTTGGACGATGAACACATCTTCACCATCACGAGAGTTGGGACAACACATGATGAGGACATCAATACCATTGTTACACCCACAGCCCCTGTTGCTATGCATACTGGACCAATTACTAGAGCTCGCGCACGCCAACTAAATTACCAGGTACTTTCATTTCTTGGTAATGATTCTAATGTTCATGAGAATATGATGCTGCCTAAATTGGATACATTTGTTTTGCTTACAAATGAAGGGCCTAGCTTGGAGAAGGATGAACATTGGAGCAAGAACAAGCATGGAGATGATGGCATGCGCAAGGGGAACAAGAACAGAGTTACAAGTGATGATTTCAGGACTTTGAAGCCACCATAATGGGTGCATGAAGCCTTGGACGAAATATACAAGATGCCACTTCATAAATTTCGTCCCGAGGCTATTTTAGGTGCTGCGTCACCTTATTATTGGGCCAGGCCCATGTAATTTCGAAATACATAAGTATAGGCTATTTTTAGAGTCCGTATGTGTGGGGAAACAAGAGATAGGGTTGATTTCGGACCCCTCCACCAAGGGCCACGAAATTCCCCCCCTCTTCCTCCATATATACAGCCCTTAGGGCATCGTTTAGACTTTGGGTTTTGTTTAGATTAGAAGTTCGCCATAGCTGCAACTTCGCGTACTTCGTTTGTGTTCAACGACCAGACAAAGGCGTCACAGAACCCCACCTTGATCAATAAAGCTTTCATCTTATATTCGCAATATCCAGATTGCAATCTCAGTTTCTTGCTTGTTCTTCGTTTGCTCGCAGGAAACAGACCCTCGTGGTCAGGTTGATCGTGCTCCGGCGTGGTCAATAACCTCTCGGAGTTGGTTTAGTGATTGCTAAGGCGCGACGTCCTCGCACGTTCGTAGTCGGATCGTCAAAGTCGACTTCCACCAAAGCGATATCCATCATCTCATCGAAAGATCGGGACCCTCGCCTCTATCAAGTGGTATCAGATTTCCAGGTTGCTCGGTGAGATTTTACAGTTTTTCGTAGTTTAGATCGAGTCTGTTCTTCATACCTACAGTCCACGAAAAAGCCACAAAAAAAAATTAGGGTTAGTTCATCATATCCGAACCAATCTGAGCCTTTGCATAATCTTTTTAGGGTTTTGCTTTGTTGAATTTGCGGTTGCATCGTCGTGTCTAGTTGCTGGTCTTAGAGTCTAGTCTTTTAGAGTTTCGAGTTCTGGTCATAAGTTGTCACGCCGCCGCCGCACCATCATCATCGCCACTGCCATCTACCACCACCGCACCGAATCCGTATCCATATACCACCACCAATCCGTGTCCATATACCACCACCGATCCATATCCATATACTACCACCGCTGCCATATACCACCACCATATATCCACCACCAATCCGAGTTCCTTGCTTATTAGGTTTGTTTTCGGGATCCATCCAGATTCCGATTCGTGTTTCCTTGCCGGAGTAGGTTTCGGAAAAAAAAAAGTCGGGTAGCCACGCTCCGTTTAGGCCCAAAATTTTTCGAAAAAATTTCTGGCTATCCTATTTTTAGGTGTTTCTGAGTGTTTTGAGACAGGTGCCATTATAGGAAGTTTTTTTTGACCCGTTTCCAGTTTTTGGGTCCGGGCAGTCGAAAAAAAAAATTGTCGAAAAATTTCGTGGCCATCCTGTCAGTTTGAGCTAGGAAGAGTTTTGAGACACTCGCCATTATAGTGATTTTTCGCAAAAAAAAAAGCAGCGCAAAAAAAAAGAGCGCAAAAAAAAAAAAGAAGGAGCGAAAAAATAAATTCAGAGTGTGCTTTTCCCTTGTTTACGTGCCGCGCCGTGATTTTGTTGGTGTTCTAGGCTCGCGTCTCTAGCACAGTCTAGCCTAGGACCAGCACAGTACCGTCGTTGAGCGTTTATTCAACTTTGCATCTCTGAATTGATTATTGCTGACCCTTTTTGCTACCATAGTATAAGCCTTCCCAGCTCCACATACATCTACGTCGTGCGTTTGACTCTCCCTGGTAATCGCTCTATCCAAGCTTTGAGAGTTTTGACTACAACGGTTGCCGATCATCGCCTGTTGCTGGGTAAGAACTGGTAAGAATTTGAGTTTTGCTTGACGGATTTGTGACACCCACCACCACCACTTGTTCGTAGTCTCTAGGATCATATTCTTGTGTGTTTCTATTGCTGCTAACCATGCCAGGATCACAAGCCGACGAGATTGACTGGGAGAATTTATCGAACAAGGAGCTTCATGATAAGTTTCAGCAAATGATGACTGAACAGGTGCAAGATGTGCTGAACAATTTTGAAGAGGCCATGGAGAAGATCACTGGCCTTGAGAAGACGTTCGAAACAAAGCTCGATAACAGATTTAATGAATTGCTCGCGCGTCTTCCACCACCACCACCCGCTGCACCTAACGCACCTCTCCAACAACAACAACAACGACTACCTCCACGTCGCGAAATAGACCTTCGCCGAGCGAGCCGTGTTCCTCTTGCGTTTGGCCAACCTATTGGTGCTGCTGTTGATACTTCTGTGGCTCCTGCTACTGTGATAGAGGCAAAGGTGTCCCGTCTTTCGATGAGATGGTGGATTTCGCTTTGGTGGAAGTCGACTTTGACGATCCGACTACGAACGTGTGAGGACGTCGCGCCTTAGCAATCGCTAAACCAACTCCGAGAGGTTATTGACCACGCCGGAGCACGATCAACCTGACCACGAGGGTCTGTTTCCTGCGAGCAAACGAAGAACAAGCAAGAAACTAAGATTGCAATCTGGATATTGCGAATATAAGATGAAAGCTTTATTGATCAAGGTGGGGTTCTGTGACGCCTTTGTCTGGTCGTTGAACACAAACGAAGTACGCGAAGTTGCAGCTATGGCGAACTTTTAATCTAAACAAAACCCAAAGTCTAAACGATGCCCTAAGGGCTGTATATATGGAGGAAGAGGGGGGGAATTTCGTGGCCCTTGGTGGAGGGGTCCGAAATCAACCCTATCTCTTGTTTCCCCACACATACGGACTCTAAAAATAGCCTATACTTATGTATTTCGAAATTACATGGGCCTGGCCCAATAATAAGGTGACGAAGCACCTAAAATAGCCTCGGGACGAAATTTAGGAAGTGGCATCTTGTATATTTCGTCCAAGGCTTCATGCACCCATTATGGTGGCTTCAAAGTCCTGAAATCATCACTTGTAACTCCGTTCTTGTTCCCCTTGCGCATGCCATCATCTCCATGCTTGTTCTTGCTCCAATGTTCATCCTTCTCCAAGCTAGGCCCTTCATTTGTAAGCAAAACAAATGTATCCAATTTAGGCAGCATCATATTCTCATGAACATTAGAATCATTACCAAGAAACGAAAGTACCTGGTAATTTAGTTGGCGTGCACGAGCTCTAGTAATTGGTCCAGTATGTATAGCAGCAGGGGCTGTGGGTGTAACAATTGTATTGATGTCCTCATCATCCTCCCCTTCTTGAAATGAAGTCGTCCTCGACGGAAGTTCATCTACCTCACCCAAATAAGGCTTCAAATCTGCAATGTTAAAAGTGGGACTAACCCCAAAATCTGCAGGCAGCTCAAGTTTATATGCATTATCATTTATTTTCTCTAACACCTTAAAGGGACCATCAGCACGTGGCATTAACTTTGATTTGCGCAAATCAGGAAATCTATCCTTACGCAAATGTAACCAAACAAGATCTCCAGGTGCAAACACAACATGTTTTCTACCCTTATCTCCAGCAAGTTTATATTTGGTTCCCTTATGTCATTAAACACAAGAAGGGAAAAGAAAATGTTATTGCTGATGCATTGTCTCGTCGCTATACTATGCTTTCACAACTTGACTTCAAAATATTTGGTTTGGAGACCATCAAAGATCAATATGTGCATGATGCTGATTTTAAAGATGTAATGCAGAATTGTAAAGAAGGAAGAATGTGGAACAAGTTTGTCGTTAACGATGGATTTGTGTTTCGTGCTAACAAGCTATGCATTCCAGCTAGCTCCGTTCGTCTTTTGTTGTTGCAGGAGGCGCATGGAGGAGGATTAATGGGACACTTTGGCGTGAAGAAGACGGAGGACGTACTTGCTACACATTTCTTTTGGCCAAAGATGAGACGGGATGTTGAGCGTTTTATTGCTCGATGCACTACATGTCAAAAAGCTAAGTCACGACTCAATCCTCATGGTTTATATATGCCTTTGCCTGTACCTAGTGTTCCTTGGGAGGATATATCTATGGACTTTGTTTTAGGTTTACCTCGAACAAATGATAAAGGCAAAGGTGTCCCGTCTTTCGATGAGATGATGGATACCGCTTTGGTGGAAGTCGACTTTGACGATCCGACTACGAACGTGCGAGGACGTCGCGCCTTAGCAATCGCTAAACCAACTCCGAGAGGTTATTGACCACGCCGGAGCACGATCAACCTGACCACGAGGGTCTGTTTCCTGCGAGCAAACGAAGAACAAGCAAGAAACTGAGATTGCAATCTGGATATTGCGAATATAAGATGAAAGCTTTATTGATCAAGGTGGGGTTCTGTGACGCCTTTGTCTGGTCGTTGAACACAAACGAAGTACGCGAAGTTGCAGCTATGGCGAACTTTTAATCTAAACAAAACCCAAGGTCTAAACGATGCCCTAAGGGCTGTATATATGGAGGAAGAGGGGGTGGATTTCGTGGCCCTTGGTGGAGGGGTCCGAAATCAACCCTATCTCTTGTTTCCCCACACATACGGACTCTAAAAATAGCCTATACTTATGTATTTCGAAATTACATGGGCCTCGCCCAATAATAAGGTGACGCAGCACCTAAAATAGCCTCGGGACGAAATTTATGAAGTGGCATCTTGTATATTTCGTCCAAGGCTTCATGCACACATTATGGTGGCTTCAAAGTCCTGAAATCATCACTTGTAACTCCGTTCTTGTTCCCCTTGCGCATGCCATCATCTCCATGCTTGTTCTTGCTCCAATGTTCATCCTTCTCCAAGCTAGGCCCTTCATTTGTAAGCAAAACAAATGTATCCAATTTAGGCAGCATCATATTCTCATGAACATTAGAATCATTACCAAGAAACGAAAGTACCTGATAATTTAGTTGGCGTGCACGAGCTCTAGTAATTGGTCCAGTATGTATAGCAGCAGGGGCTGTGGGTGTAACAATTGTATTGATGTCCTCATCATCCTCCCCTTCTTGAAATGAAGTCGTCCTCGACGGAAGTTCATCTTCCCCACCCACATAATGCTTCAAATCTGCAATGTTAAAAGTGGGACTAACCCCAAAATCTGCAATGTTAAAAGTGGGACTAACCCCAAAATCTGCAAGCATAGTATAGCGACGAGACAATGCATCAGCAATAACATTTTCTTTTCCCTTCTTGTGTTTAATGACATAAGGGAAAGTCTCAATGAATTCAACCCATTTAGCATGTCTACGATTCAGTTTAGCTTGACTTTTAATATGTTTCAAAGATTCATGATCAGAATGTATAACAAACTCTTTGGGCCATAAATAATGTTGCCATGTTTCTAAAGTCCGAACAAGAGCATATAATTCTTTATCATAAGTAGAATAATTCAGACTAGGCCCACTCAATTTTTCAGAAAAGTATGCAACAGGTTTGCCATCTTGTAATAACACACCTCCTAATCCAATTCCACTAGCATCACATTCAAGCTCAAAAGTCTTATTAAAATAAGGAAGTTGGAGTAAAGGAGCATGTGTCAACTTATCTTTCAATACCGTGAAGGCTTCTTCCTGTGCGGTACCCCAAACAAAAGGCACATCCTTCTTTGTAAGCTCGTTGAGAGGTGCAGCAATGGTGCTGAAATCTCTCACAAAACGCCTATAGAATCCAGCGAGGCCAAGAAAACTCCTCACTTGTGTGACCGTTTTGGGCTGCGGCCAACTCTCAATAGCTTCAATCTTGGCTTTGTCAACTTCAATTCCCTGTGGAGTAACAACATAGCCAAGAAAAGATACTCGGTCGGTGCAAAAGGTGCACTTCCCAAGGTTACCAAACAAACGTGCATCACGTAGAGCAATAAAAACAGCACGTAAATGTTCCAAATGTTCTTCCAAAGATCTGCTATAAATCAGTATATCATCAAAATAGACTACCACAAATCGTCCAATGAAAGCACGTAAAACTTCGTTCATTAGTCTCATCAAAGTACTAGGCGCATTAGTTAACCCAAAAGGCATGACTAACCACTCATATAATCCAAACTTAGTTTTAAATGCTGTTTTCCATTCATCTCCCAATTTCATACGAATTTGATGGTATCCACTACGCAAATCAACTTTGGAGAATATTGTAGAGCCACTCAATTCATCAAGCATATCATCTAGCCTAGGAATAGGATGACGATAACGAATAGTAATATTATTAATGCCTCTACAATCAACACACATACGTGATGTACCATCCTTTTTCGGCACTAGAATAATAGGAACAGCACAAGGACTAAGGGATTCGCGTATATAACCTTTGTCGAGAAGCTCTTGTACTTGACGCATAATCTCCTTCGTCTCCTCTGGATTGGTACGGTATGGTGCACGGTTTGGCAGTGAAGCACCGGGAATTAAGTCAATCTGATGCTCAATCCCTCGAATAGGCGGTAATCCCGGTGGAACGTCTTGTGGAAAAACGTCAGCGAACTCCTGCAAAATGTTAGTGACAGCAGGAGGCAAAGAGGAAGGCACGTCCTCGAATGAAAATAATGCCTCTTTGCACACAAAAGCATAGCAAACAGATTTGTTGAAATCTAGCTCATCAATATCAGATTTGGTGGCAAATAAACATGCACTTTTCAATTTAATTTCAGAAGCAACACTAGATGGTTTATTATTATGCTTCATTTGTTGCTCAAATTCTTTTGCCACAATCTGATTTTCACTCTTATTCTTCTCCTGTTGTGCTTTATTAGCTCTATTAATATCATCTTTCAAAATGGAATCAGGAGTCATAGGAAGCAAAGTAATATTTTTACCCTTATGAACAAGAGTATAGTGATTGTTTCTACCATGGTGTACAGAATTTTTATCAAATTGCCATGGTCTACCAAGTAATAAGGAACATGCTTGCATAGGTACCACATCACAATCAACATAATCAGCATATGTAGAGATACTAAAATGCACACGAACAGTACGTGTTACCTTAACCTTGCCGCTGTTGTTGAACCATTGGATGTAGTAAGGATGTGGATGTGGTCTTGTGGTGAGAGAAAGCTTCTCCACCATCTCCATGCTAGCCAAGTTGTTGCAGCTCCCTCCGTCTATGATGACGCGCACAGAACGTTCCTTCACAACTCCCTTGGTATGGAACAAATTGTGCCTCTGATTTTGCTCAGCGTGTGTGACCTGCACACTCAAAACACGTTGAGCAACTAAACATTCATACCTGTCAGCGTCTTCAGGAGCCATGTATTGCGTCTCATGATCAGAATCATCTCCACCATGTTCTTCACGTGTAATAAGAGCCAAAGTCTCCTCATCATAGTCACTAGCAGACTCATATCCACCATCCGCGGTAGCAATCATCACACGCGGAGATTTGCATTCTCTCGCATAATGACCTCCTCCCTTACAACGACGACAAATAATATCACTTGTGTGCCCTGTTGATGCCATGGAAGAAGAAGAACGCTGTGCAGGCCCCGCAGGTGCGCTCTTGGCAGATAATGGTGGTTGTTCCTGTTTTCTTGTATCACGGCTGGAGGTGGCACCGGATGGAGGTGCTGGTGCAGTTGAAGTAGAAGATGCACATGGTGTCCATGATGAAGGTCGGCCTGCAGAAAAGTTAGTTCGCCCCAATGCTTGTCGATCCTGCACTTCACGTTCAGCTTTACAAGCAAGATGGAATAAACGAGTGACATTAGTATACTCCTTATAGTCTAGAATGGTCTGAATCTCTCTATTTAATCCACCCAGAAAACGTGCAAGCATAGCTTCATTCTCCTCAACAATACCACATCTAATCATGCCAGTTTGTAATTCCTGATAATATTCTTCTACAGAATTTTTTCCTTGTCTTAAACGCTGCAATTTTTGAAGCAATTCACGTTGATAATATGGTGGAACCCAACGCGTACGCATAGCAGTTTTCAAAGCAGCCCAAGTAGTTGGAATAGGATATAATCTACAATGTTCAGACCACCATACACATGCAAAACTAGTGAAAGCACAAACGGCAGCAGCAACTCGTCTCTCCTCAGGATATTGTAAACATGTAAATCGTTGTTCAGTTTCTAACTCCCAAGTAAGATATATATCAGGAACATATCTACCCTCAAATGGTGGAATATTCAATTTCAGTTTAGG
>NW_021299593.1:0-1828 GCF_002162155.2 Triticum dicoccoides
ATACCTGACTGACTACATCAATCTCTTGTTAAATACATAGGGGAGAAATATTGCAATTTATGGTGAGACTGCTGATGGTTTGGAGGATGACGGCAGGTTTTTTATTTTTCTTCAGCTTTGTGACCCCTTCTGAGATTTGATTTTGTCTTGATGTTTTTGAATTTCATTTCGATTTGGCGCTTTTGCTGGTGGTATAACTTTGTCGTCGTGTGCGCGTGTGTGGCAGCCTGGAGCAGGAGCGTTTACTCGCTGTGCCTATGGTAGTGGCGGCGACGATGGCGCGTATGGTAGTGGCGGCGGCCAGGACGTGCCCTCGGCGATCTCGACATCCAAGTCAAGGTAAGGAGCCCTTGGTGTTTCTCCTCCTACCTCAAGATCCCATCTAGCTCATGCGCCTCCTCTCGCATCAATCTAATCCCCTAGGCCCTTCTCACCCCTCACGCCCTCGTGACCTTGCCAGGATTGGCGGCGCAAGAACGATGGCGCTGCAGGGGATCGAACCAGAGGAATGTGATCCATCCTGTCAAGATCGGTTTCTGCGTGTGGTAAGGATTTGCGTGCTCTTCCACTGGATCGATTTCGTGTTCTTCCTCTTCTTGTTTTGTTTTCGTTTGTAGGATTGCTGATGCTAATTTGTTGCTTCGTCTTCTGCTGTGCGTGTACTCACTGCGTTTGTTTCTTTACGAGGAAAACCTCAGTATGTGGATATCACATTCAGTTGCATTGACACGGGAAACAAATTGAAAAGGCAATTAGATATCTTTTCTCATTGAACGGGTCTGTAATTAGATGTCATGAGCTGGGAGGAAACAAATCCAGTTAACTAGATAAATTTTTTCATTGAACGGGTCTGTAATTAGATATCATGTGCTGTGAAGAAGCAAATCCAGTAAAACAAATAATTACTCAATATCTCAAAGCTGTGAATTGACTGGCTGGGAAGTGAATTTACTGGCTGTGATATTGAGTCATTATTTTCCTTTTCCCCATGCTTTTGACCTTCTCATAGTGGAGTATGGTCACAGCTGTTTCCTTGATGTACCATTGACATGTCTAGACTACAAACCTCATTCTTTTACCAGCTCTGAGATTTTACATAGTGATGACTCATGATTAAGATTATTATTGTGAAAAAGAACTTGCTTCGTGTTATTATGCAAAGTGCTACAACCTTCACATAAGAAGCTCCACACTAGAGGCAAGGTCCAGCTCTACCAACAATCTTAGCCAGCCCGGTTTACTTGTTTTGATATTATTGTTTTATGGAATTACAGGGTCTGACGAAACACCATCAAGAGATAGCTGAATGTTTCAACCAAAGGGGTGTGTCTTTAATTTTCCTTTTAAGAAGAAAGAAAACTTCTGCAGCAAAATACCAGGAAACTAAATGGAACTCATAAAGCTCAGGAGCATAATGGACGCCAGGTTCACCTTTTTTTCCTTTTCTTGGTCATACTCACAGCCCAGGGTGTGATAAATTTCATCAAGGAAAATAATGACTCAATATCACAGCCAGCCAATTCACTTCATGCTAGATTTACAATTTAGTTGATACAAAAAGGCAATGCTGTTTATTTATGACCTAACACTAGCAGTTAACCCATTTTATTCGGCTTATGAGCAGTATCAGTACACTATGTAATAAATGAAACATTATGTGTTTTTCTAGCAGACCCGAAATAACAAACTTAGTGAAGATCCTAAAAGCAATAATGGAATGATTTGTAAGGAAATCTAACCAAACAAACAAACATAACCAAACTTGTCTCATTTTATAGCATTTAGATAATGTAAAACATTGTACAATTGGTATTGTACAACTATTTAT
>NW_021299594.1:0-971 GCF_002162155.2 Triticum dicoccoides
TTTGCAAATCATGTCGTAGCTCGCGCTTTAATTCCACTGTTTAGATATGTTCCTAGAGAAAATATAGTTGAAAGTTGAAAGTAGCGATTATGCGGACAGTAGATAGCTTATGTCCTTAATGCACTGCTCAGTGTGTTGAACCTCGAACGTTGTCTGTGGATGTTGCGAACATCTGACATACACGTTTTGATAACTACGTGATAGTTCAGTTAAACGGTTTAGAATTGAGGCACCAAAGATGTTTTTGAAACATCGCGAAACATATGAGATGTTTTGAAGGCTGAAATTGGGATTTCAGGCTCGTGCCCATGTCAAGAGGTATAAGACCTCCGACGATTTTCTTAGCCTGCAAACTAAGGGAGAAAAGCTCAATCGTTGAGCTTGTGCTCATATTGTCTGAGTGCAACAATCACTTGAATCGAGTGGGAGTTGATCTTCCAGATGATATAGTGATGTTTCCCCAAAGTCATTGCCACCAAGCTGCTAGAGCTTCGTGATGAACTATAACATATCAAGGATAGAGATGATGATCCTTGATGTATTCGCGTTGTTTGACATCGCGAAAGTAGAAATCAAGAAGGAGCATCAATTGTTGATGGTTGATGAAACCACTAGTTTCAAGAAGGGCAAGGGAAAGAAGGGATACTTCATGAAACGGCAAATCAGCTGCTGCACCAATGAAGAAACCCGAGGTTGAACCCAAACCCGAGACTAAGTGCTTCTGTAATAAGGGGAACAACCACTGGAGCAGGATTACCCTAGATACTTGGTAGATGAGAAGGCTGGCAAGGTCGATAGAAGTATATTGGATATACATTATGTTAATGTGTACTTTACTAGTACTCCTAGTAGCACCAGGGTATTAGATACCGGTTCGGTTGCTAAGTGTTAGTAACTCGAAATAAAAGCTACGGAATGAAACGGAGACTAGCTAAAGGTGAGCTGACGATATGTGTTGGAAGTGTTTCCAA
>NW_021299595.1:0-1052 GCF_002162155.2 Triticum dicoccoides
CGGATAATACAGTTATAGCATGAATAAAAGACAATTATCATGAACAAGGAAATATAATAATAATACTTTTATTATTGCCTCTAGGGCATATTTCCAACAGTCTCCCACTTGCACTAGAGTCAATAATCCAGTTCACATCGCCATGTGATTAACACTCACAGGTCACATCGCCATGTGACTAATACCCAAGAGTTTACTAGAGTCAGTAGTCTAGTTCACATCACTATGTGATTAACACTCAATGAGTTTTATGTTTGATCATGTTGCTTGTGAGAGAGGTTTTAGTCAACAGGTCTGAACCTTTCAGATCCGTGTGTGCTTTACAAATCTCTATGTCATCTCCTAGATGCAGCTACCACGCTCTATTTGGAGCTATTCCAAACAATTGTTCTACTTGGAGCTATTCTAAATTATTGCTCCATTATATGTATCCGGTCTCTCTACTCAGAGCTATCCGGATAGGTGTCAAGCTTGCATCGTCGTAACCTTTACGACGAACTCTTTTACCACCTCCATAATCGAGAAAATTCCTTAGTCCACTAGTTACTAAGGATAACTTTGACCGCTGTCCTGTGAGCCATTCTAGGATCACTCTTGTACCCCTTGACTGACTCATGGCAAGGCACACTTCAGGTGCGGTACACAGCATAGCATACTGAAGAGCCTACATCTTAAGCATAGGGGACGACCTTCGTCCTTTCTCTCTATTCTGCCGTGGTCGAGCTTTAAGTCTTAACTTCGTACCTTACAACTCAGGCAAGAACTCCTTCTTTGACTGGTCCATCTTGAACACCTTCAAGATCATGTCAAGGTATGTGCTCATTTGAAAGTATTATTAAGCATTTTGATCTATCCTTATAGATCTTGATGCTCAATGTTCAAGTAGCTTAATCCAGGCTTTCCATTGAAAAACACTTTTCAAATAACCCTATATGCTTTCTAGAAATTCTACATCATTTCTGATCATCAATATGTCAACAACATATACTCATCAGAAATTCTATAGTGCTCCCACTCACTTCTTTGGAAATACAAGTTTCTCATAAACTTTG
>NW_021299596.1:0-1277 GCF_002162155.2 Triticum dicoccoides
CAATTATTCAGGTTTAATACTAATCTTGATGGTAGAGGGAGCGTGCGATGTTTGATCACATCAACCTTGAAAACACTTCCAACACATATCGTCAGCTCACCTTTAGCTAGTCTCCGTTTATTCCGTAGCTTTTATTTCGAGTTACTAACACTTAGCAACCGAACCGGTATCCAATACCCTGGTGCTACTAAGAGTACTAGTAAAGTACACATTAACATAATGTATATCCAGTATACTTCTATCGACCTTGCCAGCCTTCTCATCTACCAAGTATCTAGGGTAATCCTGCTCCAGTGGCTATTCCCCTTATTACAGAAGCACTTAGTCTTGGGTTTGGGTTCAACCTTGGGCTTCTTCACTAGAGCAGCAGTTGATTTGCCGTTTCATGAAGTATCCCTTCTTGCCCTTGCCCTTCTTGAAACTAGTGGTTTCACCAACCATCAACAATTGATGCTCCTTCTTGATTTCTACTTTCGCGGTGTCAAACATCGTGAATACCTCAAGGATCATCATATCTATCCCTGATACGTTATAGTTCATCACAAAGCTCTAGCAGCTTGGTGGCAATGACTTTGGAGAAACATCACTATCTCATCTGGAAGATCAACTCCCACTCGATTCAAGTGATTGTTGCACTCAGACAATCTGAGCACAAGCTCAACGATTGAGCTTTTCTCCCTTAGTTTGCAGGCTAAGAAAATCGTCGGAGGTCTTATACCTCTTGACGTGGGCACGAGCCTGAAATCCCAATTTCAGCCCTCGAAACATCTCATATGTTCCGCGATGTTTCGAAAACGTATTTGGTGCCTCAACGCTAAACCGTTTAACTGAACTATCACATAGTTATCAAAACGTGTATGTCCGATGTTCTCAACATCCACAAACGATGTTTGGGGTTCTGCACACTGAGCGGTGCATTAAGGATATAAGCTTTCTACTGACAGCATAATCGCGACTGTCAACTTTCAACTATATTTTCTCTAGGAACATATCTAAAACAGTAGAACTAAAGCGCGAGCTATGACATAATTTGCAAAGGGTTTTTTGACTATGTTCAGGATAATTAAGTTCATCTAATGAACTCCCACTCAGATAGATATCCCTCTAGTCATCTAAGTGATTACATGATCCGAGTCAACTAGGCCGTGTCCGATCATCACGTGAGACAGACTAGTCATCATCGGTGAACATCTTCATGTTTATCGTATCCTCCATACGACTCATGCTCGACCTTTCGGTCTCTTGTGTTCCGAGGCCATGTCTGTACATGCTAGGCT
>NW_021299597.1:0-1258 GCF_002162155.2 Triticum dicoccoides
GATCCGTAGATCAACTTGTGTGTCTATGGGGTGCCCCTTGCCCCCGTATATAAAGGAGGGAGGGAGGAGGAGGCCGGCCCTAGGAGGGGCGCCCATGGGGAGTCCTACTCCCACCGGGAGTAGGATTCCCCCTTTTCCTAGTCCAACTAGGAGTCCTTCCATGTAGTAGGAGTAGGAGACAAGGAAGGGGAAGAGAGAAGGGAAGGAAGGAGGGGGTGTGGCCCCTCCCCTTAGTCCAATTCGGACTAGGCCTTGGGGGGGCGTGCGGCCTGCCCTAGGCAGCCCCTCTCTCTTTCCCGCAGGGCCCAATAAGGCCCAATACTTCTCCCCGGCGAATTCCCGTAACTCTCCGGTACTCCGATAAATACCCGAATCACTCGGAACCTTTCCGAACTCCGAATATAGTCGTCCAATATATCGATCTTTACGTCTCGACTATTTAGAGACTCCTCGTCATGTCCCCGATCTCATCCGGGACTCCGAACTCCTTCGGTACATCAAAACTCATAAACTCATAATATAACGGTCATCGAAACCTTAAGCGTGCGGACCCTACGGGTTCGAGAACTATGTAGACATGACCTAGAACTATTCTTGGTCAATAACCAATAGCGGGACCTGGATGCCCATATTGGCTCCTACATATTCTACGAAGATCTTTATCGGTCAAACCGCATAACAACATACGTTGTTCCCTTTGTCATCGGTATGTTACTTGCCCGAGATTCGATCGTCGGTATCCAATACCTAGTTCAATCTCGTCACCGGCAAGTCTCTTTACTCGTTCTGTAATGCATCATCTCGTAACCAACTCATTGGTCACATTGCTTGCAAGGCTTATAATGATGTGCATTACCGAGAGGGCCCAGAGATACCTCTCCGACAATCGGAGTGACAAAACCTAATCTCGAAATACGCCAACTCAACATGTACCTTCGGAGACACCTGTAGTACTCCTTTATAATCACCCAGTTACGTTGTGACGTTTGGTAGTACCCAAAGTGTTCCTCCGGTAAACGGGAGTTGCATAATCTCATAGTTACAGGAACATGTATAAGTCATGAAGAAAGCAATAGCAACATACTAAACGATCAAGTGCTAAGCTAACAGAATGGGTCAAGTCAATCACATCATTCTCCTAATGATGTGATCCCGTTAATCAAATGACAACTCTTTTGTCCATGGCTAGGAAACATAACCATCTCTGATAAACGAGCTAGTCAAGTAGAGGCATACTAGTGACACTATGTTTGTCTAT
>NW_021299598.1:0-3456 GCF_002162155.2 Triticum dicoccoides
GTCGATCTTCGAATCTGCACCGACCAAGGCCGCTGCATCACCCTGTTTGTTCCAGAGACCCTGCCGCGCTCCTCCACCGCCGAGTGGCCCTGGTAAGTTCACTTCCCTGTTACCCTAGATCTTCATTAGGGTTTTCGAGTTCATCCATGTCCGCCGCCATTCCTCAGTTCTTCTGCAACCTTCTCCTTAGTCCTTTTACTGAGGGTGTATGTATGCATCTGCTAGGCTTTGATTTGCGGCTAGATTCATTTTGATAGTCCACCATCCCGTGGCTTCTTGCTGCTCAAAACAGACTGTGCCTGGATCTTCCCTGTTCCTCTTAGCGCCATTGTAGGGTTCAGGAAAATTTTCTTTGCAATATTGTGAAACCTGTTTTTGTAACACTTAGTAGATTTTGAACCCAGGCCCTTCTGCCTACGGGCGGTTTAACCTTTGATAACCAATCCGCCATATATCATTAGCCCTCTCTTAAACCGCCAATTGAACTTGAGCAGCAATTTTCCGGTTTTGACACTGAATAGTACACTTAAACCGTTAATTGTAAACCGGCTTTTATTTTTCCTTTCAGTTTTCCTTCCGAGATGACCAAACAATTCTTTGCTTGCAATTGGGTTCCGTCCCGGATTACGGAGACACAAATCAACGGATATGTCACCACTGGCGCTTTAGCCTCAAAAAGGGTCCTTCATTGGCGAGTTCCGGGCTCTGAATGCCCACCTGAACCTCAAGATGGAGAAGTGATTGTATTTAGCAACACTTAGACCGGGGATTCAGCCCGCCCGGATCATAAAAATTCCGGGATGTCCTCGCAAGCTTTCAACTCCATCCACAAGATATTGGACCGAACTCCGTGTCCAATATATGCAACTTTCAAGTATTCTGCGAAGTCTACCTTCAAGAAGAACCATCTGTGGAGTTGTTCCGGGATTTTTTTCATTTGAACCACCGTACGGAATTCTCTGATGGTCCAAACACAGAACTTGGTGGTGTTTCAATTCAGAAAAGGAAAGAAGTTGACTTCCCTCATGGAAAACATCACAGCCATCCTAAAGATTGGGACCAAACTTGGTTTTATTGCCAGAATACTGCCCCTGATGGAGAAAATCCTTTGCCGGGTTACCGCCCTCACCAGCTTAGCAGCGGTCACCCATTACCTTCACGATTATCCGCCGCAGAATGGAAAGCCTTTTCACCTCAACTCGCCAAGCTCCGGGCTCTCATGGCCAACGGTTTGACTTGCATTGATCTTGTCCGCTGCTGGGTTTCATGGGGTATTTTGCCTTTAAGCCGCCGCCCCGGATTGATGCATGAATATACTGGCAACATCAAAGACCATCAACGCTATCATGAAGTAGTAATGACAGACCTTGAAGTTACTGAATTTGTGAAGAAGATGCTTGATGAAATGATCTCTGCATGCAGCCAAATCGGGTTGCCACCTTTTTGCGTCTCCAATCAACTTCCAGCGGTAAAGTTCATCTTAATACTTACTGATTCGCCTCCGCTTTGATTATGTGCTAACATTTCCTTGCCTTAATGTCACAGGCCAACAACTCCTTCTGGAAATGGACTAGACCGGCCAGGGCTCCTCGTGCAAAGACCAAGGCCACCAAGAAAATTTCCAAGAACAAAACCGCCGAGTCTTCTGATCCGCCAGAAGATGAGGAATCAGACGCAGAGGTAGAACTTGACTCACTTGGTTCCTTTTTCGTACATCTTATTGACAGTGATTAATCCCAGGAAGACGCTGAGGCCAGCCACGCAGACCATGTTGAGGTAATCACTCTTTCTTCCGATTCAGATCTTGTGCCGGTTCAAAGAGTTCGCCGCACAGTTCAGAAAGTAAAACACTCTCACCCCTTGCTCATTTGGATCCAAAATTTTCTTTGAAGACACAACAAGCTGCAGAACATCGCACAACCAGGCACAGTAGCCAGCAAATCACCTCGTGCGGTCTACCAGATACACCAACCCCGAAACATCGTCCAGAGGTGACTTGTTCTCCTGAAAAACTTTATCCTTTGAAGGGTTTCTTTCGATGCCCACTCAATCCGTCTGACCCGAATTATCAGGTATCTTCCAACTCGTCTGGCGGTTCATCAACCACTCAGCTGCCTCCCCTCAAGACCGTCGCTGGGTAAGTACACTGTTCCTCAATTTGTTTCTTCATGCGTCGGTTTATCATATTCTAACTTTGGATGTTGTAGCGCCAAGGCCCGATTGAGTAAGAAAGCCAAGACCAGCGGCCGTACTGACGATGTTGATCCGGACAAGACCCCAGAGAATGAGGGCGAAAATCCTGAGATTGCCATAGACAACTCTGCTCCGCAAAACCCAGGCGCTGATGCTAACCCTCCAGAAGCTGAACCGGAGACACATGTTGATACATCAAACCCTCATGCCACCCCTCCAAGTCCAACTGTTGATCAGCGGGATTCAACTGTTGATCCGCCAAGCCCTGTTACCAAACCGCCGAGCCCTGCTGTCAAAGCGCCAAGCCCAGTTAAGGAGAATGTCAATCCATCAAGCCAAGCCAAAGATGATGATGTTGTTATTATTGGCACTACATATACCACCCCGGGCAATCCAGTTGCTTTGTCTAAACATTCCGCCAAGGATGAATTTGATTTTATGAACAAGGGGAAAAGCAAGACTGATTTGTCAAGCTATGCTAACTTGTCTGCTCAGGATCTTCATTCCAGTTTCTTGAACCGCCTCTTCACAAGCCGGGATTATGAGGCCGGATTGGTAAACCTGATGAAAGAGCACTATGAGGTAAACCATTTGATATTTTACTCTGTTCCGTCATTGCATTGTAGCCCCCAAGGGCCGGGTTGTCTTAGAAAGTCAAACCGGGACTTTATATATTCCATACTGTACTTTGTTGATTTTCCTTGTGTATTTTTTGATCAAACACACATTAGCCCCCAAGTGCCATGATTAAAACTTGTATTAATCCGTGGGACTTCCATAATCAGTAGAAAAAAGTGATCCACATTAGCCCCCAAGTGCCAAGTGTATAACTGGTTATACGCTTGGGACTTCCAAAAAAGATATTGACATGTTCTTCTGACTATTGCAGACTGAAATAAATCAACAAGTCTCTCAAATTGCTGATCTTCAAGAGAATCTTAAATCCCAACAAGCAGAAACCACCAAGGCAAAAGATGAGTTAAAAACTTCCTTAACCACCATGGAGCAGCTCAAAGAGTGGCTCAAGTCTGAGCGGCTCAACTGGTACACCGAAAAGGCTCGATTGCTGAAGTGGGTGGAAGATGCTGAATCAGCTCTTAAGCCGGTGGCGGAAGAGCTTACTGGATTGAAGCGCCAAGTCAATGACATGACTTCTGCAATATTTGGTAAGTACCCTTTGCCAAGGCTTTGTGAATGTTCCGCTTTGAAATTTTGTCGGTTTAACATGAAATCCTTAAACCTCTGTAGATAGCCGCATTGCTC
>NW_021299599.1:0-913 GCF_002162155.2 Triticum dicoccoides
CACGTAAATGTTCCAAATGTTCTTCCAAAGATCTGCTATAAATCAATATGTCATCAAAGTAAACTACCACAAATCGTCCAATGAAAGCACGTAAAACTTCGTTCATTAATCTCATGAAAGTACTAGGTGCATTAGTTAACCCAAAAGGCATGACTAACCACTCATATAATCCAAACTTAGTTTTAAATGCTGTTTTCCATTCATCCCCCAACTTCATACGAATTTGATGGTATCCACTACGCAAATCAACTTTGGAGAATGTTGTAGAGCCACTCAATTCATCAAGCATATCATCGAGCCTAGGAATAGGATGACGATAACGAATAGTAATATTATTAATGCCTCTACAATCAACACACATACGTGATGTACCATCCTTTTTCGGCACTAGAATAATAGGAACAGCACAAGGACTAAGGGATTCGCGTATATAACCTTTGTTGAGAAGCTCTTGTACTTGGCGCATAATCTCCTTCGTCTCCTCTGGATTGGTACGGTATGGTGCACGGTTTGGCAGTGAAGCACCGGGAATTAAGTCAATCTGATGCTCAATCCCTCGAATAGGCGGTAATCCCGGTGGCACGTCTTGTGGAAAGACGTCAGCGAACTCCTGCAAAATGTTAGTGACAACAGGAGGCAAAGAGGAAGGCACGTCCTCGAATGAAAATAATGCCTCTTTGCACACAAAAGCATAGCAAACAGATTTGCTGAAATCTAGCTCATCAATATCAGATTTGGTGGCAAATAAACATGCACTTTTCAATTTAATTTCAGAAGCAACACTAGATGGTTTATTATTAGGCTTCATTTGTTGCTCAAATTCTTTTGCCACAATCTGATTTTCACTCTTATTCTTCTCCTGTTTTGCTTTATTAGCTCTATTAATATCATCTTTCAAAATGGAATCAGGAGT
>NW_021299600.1:0-1024 GCF_002162155.2 Triticum dicoccoides
GTTGTGGTTTTGATGCGTAGGTAAGATTGGTTCTTGCTTAAGCCCGTAGCAGCCACGTAAAACTTGCAACAAAAAAGTAGAGGACGTCTAACTTGTTTTTGCAGGGCATGTTGTGATGTGATATGGTCAAGACATGATGCTAAATTTTATTGTATGAGATGATCATGTTTTGTAACCGAGTTATCGGCAACTGGCAGGAGCCATATGGTTGTCGCTTTATTGTATGCAATGCAATCGCGCTGTAATGCTTTACTTTATCACTAAGCGGTAGCGATAGTCGTGGAAGCATAAGATTGGCGAGACGACAACGATGCTACGATGGAGATCAAGGTGTCGCGCCGATGACGATGGTGATCACGACGGTGCTTCGAAGATGGAGATCACAAGCACAAGATGATGATGGCCATATCATATCACTTATATTGATTGCATGTGATGTTTATCTTTTATGCATCTTATCTTGCTTTGATTGACGGTAGCATTTTAAGATGATCTCTCAATAATTATCAAGAAGTGTTCTCCCTGAGTATGCACCGTTGCGAAAGTTCTTCGTGCTGAGACACCACGTGATGATCGGGTGTGATAGGCTCTATGTTCAAATACAACGGGTGCAAAACAGTTGCACACGCGGAATACTCAAGTTATACTTGACGAGCCAAGCATATACAGATATGGCCTCGGAACACGGAGACCGAAAGGTCGAGCGTGAATCATATAGTAGATATGATCAACATAGTGATGTTCACCAATGAAACTACTCCATCTCACGTGATGATCGGACATGGTTTAGTTGATTTGGATCACGTAATCACTTAGAGGATTAGAGGGATGTCTATCTAAGTGGGAGTTCTGAAGTAATATGATTAATTGAACTTAAATTTATCATGAACTTAGTCCTGGTAGTATTTTGCAAATTATGTTGTAGATCAATAGCTCGCGTTGTTGCTTCCCTGTGTTTATTTTGATATGTTCCTAGAGAAAATTGTGTTGAAAGATGTTAGTAGCAATGATGCGGATTGGATCC
>NW_021299601.1:0-2566 GCF_002162155.2 Triticum dicoccoides
ATTTAGCAAAAATCTTAAAGCTACAATTAGTCAGAGAAATAGGCCTAAATTTTTGAATAATATCAGCATCAGGCTCTTTAGGGATCAAGGTTAACAGAGAAAAATTTAATCTATATAAGTCTAAGGAATCATTGTTCCAAGCATCCACCAACAGCATTAGGTCACTCTTAATAGTATCCCAAAAATATTGATAGAAAAGGAAGGGGAAGCCATCAGGGCCAGGGGCTCCTTCTGCATAAGACCCAAACACAGCTTCCCTGACATCATCCTCAGTAATATTTGCTTCTAATTTCCTATTGTGATCATTTGAGACCTTTTCAGAAGGTTCCCAGAAATCATCAGCCAAAGCAATTTCCAGGGTTTCCTCCCTACCAAACAATTGCTTGTAGTATTCTACAACAATGTTTATAATCCCCTTAGTATCCTCTACAGGGCCATCTGGGCCATTTAACACACTAATCTGCTTCTTCCTCCTCCTTTGATTAGCCAAAGCATGGAAGTAAGCAGTATTCCTCCCTCCCTCAAATATATTTCTCCCTCTGGATATTTGGCTACATTTAATCTCTTCTAACATCCAAATATTTTGGAGATCTAGGGCAATCTTATCCATCCTAGACTTAGAAGGTGGGGAGAGCACTTCTGTCTCTGATTCAGTATCCAATATATTATATTCAGCAACTAATTGTTGCTTGTTCCTATTTTTTGAAGCCTCATAATTGGCATTCCAACCTTTACACACTCTTCTAAGCACTCTAATTTTGAATTGCCATATGTCCATTGGGTCAACAATAGAACAAGGTTTGTTCCAAGTATTTTTAACCAACTCTACAAAACCCTCCACCTAGAGCCACCACTTCCCAAACCTAAATTGTTTATCCTTTGGTGGTTTAATAACTCCAGTGTCAAAAACTAGGGGGGTGTGATCACTGCCCACCCTAGGAAGGGCTTTGAGCTGAACAGCTGGGTACTGTAATGAACTCATTCTAAATTCATATTGGTGTAATATCTACTGTATTCTAACTTCTATATGGTTCATACCCTCCGATACTACTCATAGATTCATCAAAATAAGCAAACAACACATAGAAAATAGAATCTGTCAAAAACTGAACAGTCTGTAGTAATCTGTATCAAACGTATACTTCTGGAACCCCAAAAATTATGAAATAAATTGCTGGACCTGAGGAATTTGTCTATTAATCATCTGCAAAAAGAATCCACCTAAAAGCACTCTCCGGTAAAAAATGGCAGCTAATCTCGTGAGCACTAAAGTTTCTGTTTTTTACAGCAGGATCACATAAACTTCACCCAAGTCTTCCCAAAGGTTCTACATGGCACTTTATTGAAACAAAAGCTATAAAACATGATTAATACAGTAGCATAATCACGTGGAAACACAAAAACAGTAAAGATAAATATTGGGTTGTCTCCCAACAAGCGCTTTTCTTTAATGCCTTTCTAGCTAGCCATGATGATTTCAATGATGCTCACATAAAAGATAAGAATTGAAACATAAAGAGAGCATCATGAAGAATATGACTAGCACATTTAAGTCTAACCCACTTCCTATGCATAGAGATTTTGTGAGCAAACAACTTATGGGAACAATAATCAACTAGCATAGGAAGGTAAAACAAGCACAACTTCAAGATTTTAAGCACATAGAGAGGAAACTTGGCATTATTGCAATTCCTACAAGCATATGTTCCTCTCTCATAATAATTTTCAGTAGTATCATGAATGAATTCAACAATATAACCAGCACCTAAAGCATTCTTTTCATGATCTACAAGCATAGAACATTTACTACTCTCCACATAAGCAAAATTCTTCTCATGAATAATAGTGGGAGTAAACTCAACAAAATAACTATCATGTGAGGCATAATCCACTTGAAAACTAAAATCATGATGACAAATTTCGTGGTTATCATTATTATTTATAGCATATAAGTCAACACAATAATCATCATAGATAGCAACTTTGTTCTCATAATCAATTGGAACCTCTTCCGAAATAGTGGAATCATTACTAAATAAAGTTGACACTCTTCCAAATCCACTCTCATATTCATCACAATAAGATTCAACATCCTCCAAAATAGTGGGATCACTACTTCCTAAAGTTGACACTCTTCCAAACCCACTTTCATCAACACAATCATCATAAATAGGAGGCATGCTTTCATCATAATAAATATTCTCATCAAAACTTGGCGGACAAAAAATATCATATTCATCAAACATAGCTTCCCCAACCTTGTGGCTTTGCATATCATTAGCATCATGGATATTCAAGGAATTCATACTAACAACATTGCAATCAAGCTCATCATACAAATCTAGTACCAAACATTCTAATGCATTCTTCCTCTAGCACTTGAGCACAATTTTCCTTACCATCATTCTCACGAAAGATATTAAAAAGACTAAGCGTATGAGACAAACTTAACTCCATTTTTTTGGTAGTTTTCTTTTATAAACTAAACTAGTGATAAAACAAGAAACAAAAAGATTCGATTGCAAGATCTAAAGATATACCTTCAAGCACTCACCGCTCCAAAAAA
>NW_021299602.1:0-1107 GCF_002162155.2 Triticum dicoccoides
ATTTGCGAGCCACCTTCCTAGTGATCAATTCTGGTATCGGACACAATACTTATTCCCGTTGCTCTGAACCCCATTCACACTCTGTTTCAGGCAATGAACGATTGCCTATCCGCTTGAAACTTCTTATTGCACCGTCTTACTTTGCTCTCGATGTGTTTCATTTGTTCAACTCGAGAGATACTCATATGTTCATACTTGGGAAACCCCCAGAAGATTTTCCCTTGTAACATCCTATCGTTGTAGAGCTGCCCCTTACCTATTCGTAAGTACGATGGAGATCCCGAAGAAAGGATGACAAATTGATCATGGTGACTTGAAGCAGTGAAATGAAGACATCAACGAAAGGGATCAACCTCTTCGAAAGGGAAGCCAAGACCGAGAAGACTCGTTAAGTTTTTCGCTACCAACACCTTTCCCCCCTTACTCCACCGCTTAAATCTCGGGACGAGATTTCTTGTAGTGGAGGAGAATTGTGATGCCCGGATATTTAGGCTACAGTAATTCCACGCTAATGATGCCATGTAACCTCGGTTACTGTTGTTAATCTCGCGATGGTTCAAAAATGATTCAAATTCAAATTTAAAATCAAGTCAAACAATTAAAGTTTTCAAAGGTCAAAACTAAAATCTTCTTAATATGACAAATAAATCATGGATATTATTGGTGGAGAAACAACATCTTTATAAGATATTTAAATACACTAAAGTGATTAAAACTACATCAAAACAATTAGTTATACTCCTAATATATTTTACCAAATACTAAACTATTTTATTTCTGAGCTAAAACTTCTTAGAACAGTGGATTATTTTGACACACTATTTTTGGGGCTATTTTCATATTTTACTAAACCAAAAATAAAGTGCAACTAAAATAAAACAGAAAAGAAAATTAAATAAAAACAAAACAAACTAACAAAAAAAAACTAAACTAAAATAAAAGAGAACCCCCCCCCCACTGGACCTCTTGGCCCAACTGGGCCATGCCCAGCCGGCCGCCACCTGGCCCATCCGGCCTCGCCCGACTCCCCTTAACCCCCACTGTCCCGAAACCCTAGCGGTCCCTCCCCATTCCCCACTCCCTCGAACCCCATCTCTCCCCTCGATC
>NW_021299603.1:0-1186 GCF_002162155.2 Triticum dicoccoides
GGAGGGGAGAGAGAGGGAGAGACAATGGGGACGGCACGGCGGCGTGTCGCAGACGTCAAGACACATCAACTGGCGCGATGGGAAGGCACGAGGCGGTCGGGAGGCGCGGTGTCAACGGTCGGCGCTCTGGCAGGCGCTCCAGAGCGCGACTTTGGCCGGCATCCGCGGGTTTTCCGCGTCGCGCGCGTGTCCTTTTCTGTCTGGAGGCTACAGTGGAAGGGGGCAAAACCTGGAAAGAGCCTGGGATGCTCTGGGGTGCAGAGGGGAGAGAGAGAGGCTGGGAGAGAGAAGGGAAGCTGTTGTCCAGAGAGGACAAACGTGATTCCCTCCTTCCTCCACATTGCTTCCTCGGGTAGAAAAGTGTCTAAGTGACAGAGGGGAGTGAGGAGGGGTTGTGGAAAAAAGATGAACTCAAGGAGATTAGTGAAAGTGGCAAAAATAGGCTTTTTAGTATTTTGCCAGAAGGTGTTTGATGGAGTTTTGGGTAAGCTAATGACTCCCACTGGCCAAGATACTCCAAGGGGTGAAATGTCACATATATTTAGGGCCTTCCACCCATTTTGAGCTTATTTGGACAAAGTTGCCAATGCAACTTTTGCAAACCCTAGAAATGGGCAGAAATGGATTTGTGTAGATCCAGTGGAGTAAATCATTTCTCCTTGATGTGCCACTTGGTGTGGTAGCCTTATTTGGTCACATGATCAGGCTCACCAAAGTTGGGGTCCTAGAGAAAAAGTTGGTAGTGCAAAGTAGTTCAAACTTGATTCTGGTCAGAGAGGGTTTTGAGGCACTTTGACCAAGACTTCCTATTCTCCAACCTGTGCCATTTGGTCCAGATGCATCATTAGACCAATGAAGCATGTCCACCAAGTTTGAGCACATTTGGACATACTTGGCAATGTAAAGTTGATCAAACTTCAGAATGGACAGAGATAGTTTTGAGGGGTTTTGATGGTGTTATCTTGTTCTCCAAGTCATGAGACTTGGCAAGATCATCTAATATGTCATATGTGACATGATGGAATTTTCCTGGAATTTCTGGAGAATATTTCCTTTGTAAATATTTCAAAAGCTTGAAATATCCAGAAAGGGTTTTAGAGGGATTTGACCAATATTTTGAGCATGACCAGGTGTTGAAACTCTTATATATGGACAATATATGTCCTATGAGTTTCCCTAAATTTTG
>NW_021299604.1:0-2695 GCF_002162155.2 Triticum dicoccoides
TGAGGGAAGTGCGAATTGATTTGGTACTGTACAGGGTAATCTTGGTCTGTCGATCTTTTTTACATTTATCTTGTAGTTTTTTAAATGGCATTTATAGCCATATAGTAAAAGGGACATGACTCTCTTGTGTCTTGTATGAATTGTTTTTTTGTACACATTAAGTTTGTTCTGCCAAACATGGGCTCCGCGCCTTGTTATCAAGAAATTTTCAAGCTCGATGTGACGCCCTCGATCCAATCATACACTAATCATGCATGCAAACGTGTATGATCAAGATCAGGGACTCATGGGAAGATATCACAACACAACTCTAAAAGTAAAATAAGCCATACAAGCATCATATTACAAGCCAGGGGCCTCGAGGGCTCGAATACAAGTGCTCGAACATAAACGAGTCAGCGGAAACAACAATATTTGAGTACAGACATAAGTTAAACAAGTTTGCCTTAAGAAGGCTAGCACAAAAGTAGTAACAATCGAAAAGGCGAGGCCTCCTGCCTGGGATCTCCTAACTACTCCTCGAAGCCGAACTCCATGTAGAAACATCCTCAGGATCCTCTGGCTCCTAGACTCCATCATCTGATCGCAATAACCGGTAAAGGGGGAAAAAGAAGTAGCAAAGCAAACGTGAGTACTCATCCAAAGTACTCGCAAGCAAGGATCTACACTACATATGCATGGATATCTGGGTAAAGGGGCAATATCGGTGGGCTGAACTGCAGAATGCCAGAATAAGAGGGGGATAGCTAGTCCTATCGAAGACTACGCTTCTGGCAGCATCCATCTTGCAGCATGTAGAAGAGAGTACATGGTAAGTTCACCAAGTATCATCGCATAGCATAATCCTACCGGCGATCCTCCCCTCGTCGCCCTGTGAGAAAGCGATCACCGGGTTGTCTCTGGAACTTGTCTAGGTGTGTTTTATTAAGTATCCAGTTCTAGTTGTCATAAGGCCAAGGTACAACGCCGGGTCGTCCTTTTACCGAGGGACACGACTATTCGAATAGATAAACTTCCCTGCGGGGGTGCACCACATAACCCAACACGCTCGATCCCTCTGGCCGGACACACTTTCCTGGGTCATGCGCGACCTTCGGAAGATCAAAACGTCACAGCCCTAACTAGGCACAACAGAGAGGTCAGCACGCGGTCTAAATCCTATGTGCGCAAGGGTCTGGGCCCATCGCCCATTGCACACCTGCATGTTGCGTACGCGGCCGGTGAGCAGACCTAGCCTCCCTTATACAAGAGCGGGCGTTCCAGTCCAACCCGGCGCGCGCCGCTCAGTCGCCGCTGTCAAGAAGGCTTCGGCTGATACCACGACGTCGAGTTCCCATAACCGTTCCCGCGTATTTGGTTAGTGCGTATAGGCCAGTGGCCAGACTCGGATCAAATACCAAGATCTCATTAAGCGTGCTATTTTGAAGGAACCACGGACGCCGACCAGGACCAGGCCCACCTCTCACCTAGGTGGTCTCAACCTGCCATGTCGCGCCGCCACAAAGTAACCATTAGGGGACTGTCAGGAACCCAGACCCATCACTACCTGGATGGAACCACCTACCCCTTCAGCCCCCATCTCTGAATCACTTGCGGGTACTCTACGAGAAGACCCGACTTTAGTCACCATCTGTATAGCATGCATGTATGTATGCATATATATACCCGTGATCACCTCCCGAGTGATCACGGCCCAATAGTATAGCATGGCAGATGGACAAGAATGTAGGGCCACTGGTGGTAAAATAGCATCCTATACTAAGCATTTAGGATTGCAGGTAAGGTATCAACAGTTGTAGCAACAACGACAGGCTTTGCAACAGAATAGGATTAATTGAAAATAGTAACATGCTACACTACTCTAATGCAAGCAGTAGAGGGAAGAGTAGGCAACATCGGGATGAACAAGGGGGGGCTTGCCTGGAAGCTCGGCAGAGAAGGACGGGTCGATGATGACGTAGTCATACTCAGTGGCACCAGCACCGGTCTCAAGGTCTACCAGAGAAGAAGAGGGGGAAGGAACAGTAAATACAAAGCAAACAAAGCAGCACCAAATATAACAAGGCAATACGCGGTGCTAGGTATGCCCTAACGCGGTAATAGGTACTACAGGCGAAGGGGGAAACATCCGGGAAAGTATCCCCGGTGTTTCGCGTTTTCGGACAAACGGACCGGAGGAGGAAAATTGCATGTTCACTATGCTAGGGACATGTGGTGCATGAACGGGCTGCGTATTCGGATTCGTCTCATCATTCTGAGCAACTTTCATGTACAAAGTATTTTCATCCGAGTTACGGGTTATTTTCTATTAATTTTCAAAGTTTTAAACAATTTTTTTGGAATTTCTGAAATTATTATGTTTAAATCATCCAAATTGACCAAGTCAATCTGACTTTTCAAAAGGGAAGTTGTGGCCCACATGACATAGACTACACCTAACTAACTAAATAGAAACTAACCTAATTAAAAGGGCCTAGATGTCATCTGTACATTAGGCTAATCTAACTATACTAATTAACCACTAACTAAAAAACAATTAGCGTTAACTAATTGGGCTAGCCCCACATGAAGTGGCACAAGCCGGCCACACGCACGGCCGTACACACGAACCAGGCCAGCCATGGCCACGCACGGATTAAACACCAGCAGCAGCATTAGAGGCAGCAAGAGCAGCAACAAGTAGCAGCGTCGCACA